>NW_026441021.1:0-6131 GCF_025698485.1 Gossypium arboreum | reverse complement strand
GGATCGCTGGTCAAGTCATCCACACTATCAAGCTCCATTTTGGTATAAATTTTGGTTGAACTTGAGATGGCATGTATAGGACCACCCCTTGTTTGTTAAATATGTTGTAATGGTATGTACTCCATGCAAATGGCTCAAAAGGAAGCATGAACTTAGACTAATTGTGGGTTGTATGTATATATTTGGTGTCATGATGTGGCTATGGCTTGAAATGGGAATGTTGGTCATATGATCAGCCATTGGCATGGTTAAAATGATCATATATGAACCTATGTATGGCAAGACTAGTTGAATCATGGAGACTACCAAATAGGTAAGTCCGACCTTAAAACAGATGCTGCCAGCTGCAGTGGCGTGAATGTAAAAATCACCAAAATTCATAGGAATGGAATTAAATAGTGAATAAGCTATGTAAATGAACCTTGATGAGTCTATTTTCATATGGAAGAAACGAAATGGTCATAGGAGTTACAGGTTAAGAGATATTAAAGCTATTGTGAGGCAGGGCCAGAATGGTTTCTGGGTTCCCTGTCGAAACTTTAAAATTCACTATAAATTATCCAAAATAATTAGGAGACATACCTTATATGTACAGTTTCCATTTTGAGTCTAGTTTCATTAGAAAGAAACGACACCAGCATTAAAGCCCTGTAGAGAGATATTCAAGTTATACCGAGCGAAGGTCAGAGCAGTCGATCCCTGTAACATGGGTAACTTTAACTAATAAACTGTACCAATTGGCCCGACCAAAAATCCTAGAAATAAAACCATGGATGGATATATGAGTCTAAATTCAGGAAAATTTACGAAACCAGTTTCCGAGTTTTGAAACTCGAGATATGATTTTAAGCATAGTGACACAGTTTTCCAGCCTGACTGGAAATGTCAAATTGTGGGCAAAACATGTGAACTTGGCTTGTTAACCTCGTCCCTAATCATGATGGTCTCGGTTTGGGGTGTTACAATTTTATTGGTATCGAGCCACGTTTAGTCGATTCTAGGACTACCGTGATGTGTTTGGGGTCTAGCTATACATGCCATTAAATGATGAATCGATAGTGTGATGATTCGAAATTCGACTTTGTGTTTGTTAGCAATGGATCCCGATCCCAACCGAAGCGATAGTGATGATGGAGAGGTGGCCCGCCTCCAAGCAAGGGACAACACAGGACTCTCAACCTATGGCCAGCAATCCTAATGACGAGGCTAGGCAAGCCTTTATAGTGTGATGAACGAATGGTTTAATCAATACATTCAACCAACACTACTGCTCCACAACCTCCATTCCCGGCAAATGCAACCTCAAGACCTACAATACCTCCTGACCGACCAAATAGTCAAGTAAGCCCACGATAGGATTCAAACATGGGACCAATTTAAGGCTACGATGATGATGATGCCGAGCGCCTGAATTTTGGTTAGATAACACTATCCGGTGCTTGATGAGCTATCCCGCATAACTGATGAGTGCTTAAAGTGTACCATCTCCTTTACGAGTCCGCCTACTATTGGTGGAGTACTGATTGTGGTGCCTAGAGAGCAAGTGACTTGGGAATTCTTTCAAACCGAAGTTCAAAAAGTATATCATCGAGATTCATCGACCAAAAGCGAGGGAATTTCTTGATCTTAAGCAGGTTCTATGTCCGTATGACTACGAACAAAGTTTGGAGGCTTAGCGACGGCAGAATGTATTTCGTCCAAGCTATTATGTTAAATGCTTCGAGGATGGGCTGAATGATGATATAAGGATGTTTGTTGGCATTCTCAGATACGAGAGTTCGTAGTACTTGTTGAGCGAGCTTGAATGCCAAGAGCTTAGAAAGGAGAAACAAAAGTGATGGGGGATTGGAGAATTCGAAGAGGTCCTCGGAAAGTCTCTTCAACAAGCATCAAGAGATTTCTAGATGATGCGAGCGCTAGAGGCTTTGGCTTTTCTAGACGAGGACGCGATCGACCTTGACCACACGAGTCACTTCGATCGCTAGGAAATGATCACGAGAGAGGGCTGAGTGTCCACATTGTGGCAAATGGCATTCGGGAGCGTTGGTTTCGATCGCCCTCGCTATAAGTGTGGATCGCCACACTTATGAAGGATTGCCCGAGGATGCATGAAATGTAAGTCGAAGTAAAACCCGTGACCATCGCCGAGGTAGGCCACCTAGAAATATGGGCAATGTCAAGGCGGTCGAGAGGATCTAGAGATGCTACCATCAGATCCGAGGCTCGTGTCTGCTAGGACTTATGCCATACGCCGACGGGAGGATGCGCTCTCCGATGTTATTACCCAGACTTTCACTCTTTTCAATACAAATGTGATTGCTTTGATTGACCCGGTTCTACTCATTCAATATATTGAAACCTTAGCATCCAAAGAAGACTTTGCCTATTGAGTTCATCGAGTTTGTAATTCGTGTCAAACCCTTGGGTCATTACGTGCTTGTTAACAAAGTGTGCAAGAAAAGTCCCCTAGTGTTCCGAGGTTCTTGTTTTCCTGGACTTAATGCTTTTGCCGCTCGATGAGTTCGATGTTATTCTTGGTTTGGATTGGTTGACCATGCACGATGCGGTTAAATTGCAAGAGCAAGACTATCGATTTGAGGTGCGGAATAATGAAATAATTGCTGAGTCCACGGACTTAAAGGGGTTGCCACCGTAATATCCGATGTTGGCCCGTAAATATGTAAGAAAAGGGTGCGGCGCACTGCGACGCATCGGGACAAGGAATCGAGAAGAAACCCTAATCTGCGTCGTGGTTTGTGAATACCCGGATGTTTTCCTCAAGAATTGCCGGTTTACCAATTGCTCGAAATAGAATTTGGCATCGAATTGGTACCGGTACCACCCAATTTCGATAGCTCCGATCGTATGGCACCAACGGAATTAAAGGAGTTGAAAGCTCGCTTGCAAGAATTGGTGGATAGATTTTGCTCCTCGAAGTTTTTGCCGGGTGCCCTGTTGTTCGTGAAGAAGAAGGATGGAACCATGCGATCGTAGATCGACTATCGCCCCTTAATAAAGCGACGATAAAGAACAAATATCCGCTACACGATTGATGACTTGTTCGATCAACTAAGGGAGCCTTGTTCTCGAAAATAGATTTGAGATCGGGCTACTATCAATTGCGAATCCGAGATTCGACGCGCTCAAGACCGCCTTGTAACGAGATATGGTCACTATGAGTTCCTAGTGATGCCGCTTGGGCTCACTAATGCCCTCGCGGTATTTATGGATTTAATGAATCGGATCTTTAGACCATATTTGGATCGATTCATAGTCGTGTTCATTGATGACATCTTGGTCTATTCAAGAAATGAGACCTACATTAACACCCGCGTTAGTGCGCAAATTTTACGACAAGCAATTATATGCTAAGTTCAAGAAGTGGAGTTCCGTTAAGAGAGGTTAGCTTCGGGTCATGTGGTATTCAGATCGGTATTCGAATGACCAATAAAATTTCAGCCATACTAAATTGGAAGCCTCCGAGAAATATTATGAGGTTCAAGCTTTTTGGGGCTTGCCTTATTACCGACGATTTGTAAAAGGCTTTCAACGATAGCCACGCCGATGACGGTTACTCCAAAAGGACGTTAAGTTCAATGGACGGAGAAATGCCAAAAAGTTTCGATCAACTAAAACTTATTTGACAAGCCCCAATTTAGTGCAACCCGAGTCCCAAAGAGTTTGTCATCTATAGCGACGCCTCTACTTGGGTTAGGTCTATTAATGCAAGAAGGTCGAGGGCTTGCGGCCGAGGCAATTAAAGCCACATGAAAAAATTATCCGACTCATGATCTCGAATTCCCATCGATTCGCTTTAAAGATTTGGCGACATTACTTATTTGGTGAAAGGTGCCATGTATACTGGATCACAAAAGTCTCAAGTATTTGATGACCCAAAGAGACTTAAATCTGAAAAGACGGGCTCGAGCTATTAAAGGATTATGAGCGATCATTGACTATCACCGAAAGGCGAATGTGGTTGCGGATGCCTTGAGTCGAAATCGTTATTCAATTACGAAGCGATGAATGTGCACTTGTCTATCCGATCCGACAAGGTGTTAGTGGTAATTGAAAGCCAAACCATTATTGACACACCAAATTCGAGAAGCCGTAAAGTCGATGACGAGTTGGTTAAAACGGGTGCGGTGTTCAACAAGGACTCGGAGTTTCAAATCGACGATGACGCATTGTTTGAGGTTCAAAAGTCGCTCGTGTCCTAAAGAATTCGAACTCATTTCGAAATTCGAATGAAGCCCATTGTAGCCGAATGGCAATCCACCCGGGAGTAACGTAAGATGTACAATGATTTGAAACGCTCGTTTTGGTGGATGAAGCGAGACATTCACTTTGTTTCGAGATGTTTAATATGTCAACAAGTGAAAGCGGAACATCGTGCCTTCGGATTACTTACCAATCACGATACCCGAAAGTGGAAATGGGATCGAGTCACAATGGACTTTGTATCCTGGACCGCCATTGTCGCGAAAAGAAGGATGCGTTTGGTGGTAGATCGATTGACTAAGTCGGCCCACTTTGTCCCCGCACGCACGGATTTTTCAATAGACAAATTAGAATTGTAGCTTTCGATTGTGAAATTACACGGGTGCCTATTTTATCGTGGTCGATAGAGATCCGAGATTTACCCGCGATTTTGGAAAAAGTTGCAAGAAGCTTTGGGTACCAAGTTGCATTTCAAAGACCGCTTTTCACCCCAAACCGATGGTCAATCCGAAGCGGATAATTCGATACTTGAGGATATGTTAAGATGTTGGCCTCGAGTTTAGTGGTTCATGGAAAGATTTGCCGTAATTGAATTCGCTTACAACAAATTTTTCAATCAAGTATTAAGATGGCACCCGACGAGGTTTTGTATGGTCGAAATCCCGGACGCCATTGTTTTGACCGAGCTTGGGAAAGCAAGATTTACGGGTGGATTTGATTGGATGCAATGTAGTGGTAATCCGTGAGTTCAAGATAGCCTCCATCGCCGGTCGCCGATCTGGGGGGAGTCGGTATCGTGGGTGATAAAGTGTTTTCAAGGACGCTTGGAAAAGATACTGTGTTCCCGGGGCAAGTTGAGCCCGAGGTTCATTGACCAAGTATAGCCGGCCCAATTTATCGCTTGATTTTTCCCCAACTCAAAAAGGTTCACGATGTCTTTCATGTTTCATGCTTCGACGCTTATAGATCCGATCCATCGCCATGATTGGTCCATCAAATTGAAATTCGCCAATATGAGTTATGAGGAAGAACTTTATCCATCCCGGAAGTGAAAGAGTTCAAAACGGGTTCCACTAGTGAAAGTGTTATGGCTCAAGCACGGATAGAAGAAGCTACTTGGGAGACCGAGAACTCTATGAAAGAGCGATATCCAAACCTATTTACCGAAGATTTTCGGGTTTTCTTAAGGGGGGAGATGTACCCAAAATTGACCCTAGCAATGTGGTTTCGGGACCTTAAAACCGAGGAAAAAATAATTAAAATTTATTTTTGATAATAATTGTGCTCAATAATTTTTATGATGATTGATTTAGTGTTATAAAGGGAATTCCACTAGAAAGGACTTAGTAGTGAACTTTGAAAGACGATAGGGAAATGTGATGACTAATTAAACGCATGCAAAAAATGGACTTGATGTCAAATTCCCTTTACAAGTGATGGCCATGACAAAGAGATATGGGCTAAACATGTCATGAAACATGTTTTGTTGGGCATTAGGAGAAATAATAAAAATTGGGTAAGAAAAGAATGAAAAAAAATGTGTGTGAGAGAGTCATTCCCCACCCGTCAAAAAGAGAAAACAAAAAAATTGTTCATCCTTGTTCTTTTTGGCCAAAAATACAAGAGGAAGAAGGATTTTGCTTCATTTTTTGTTTGAAAGATCTAGAAGGTGATTTGGCTAAATTTGCATCAAGAGTAAAGTATGAGGTTGTGTTGGGAGTTTCATGCATGTTTTGCTAATTTGATGTGCATGTTAGCCATGGCTCAAATCTTTGTTATGCCGGAAATGGCATTTGGCCAAAGTTGTTAGGATAAAGCCTTCATGCTAAGTGTGAAACTTGATGATGATGCATGCAATGATGGATTGTTACTCATGAGTAACATTTTGAGCTTTTTTTTATCATGATTGA
>NW_026441019.1:0-6174 GCF_025698485.1 Gossypium arboreum | reverse complement strand
GGAAAATTTTGGTAAATTAAAATTTAAGCAAAGGTAATTTTAAAATTTAAATAATTTATGTAATTTATATTTCAGCCTATTATATGTATATACTAGCTGATGTTGAGGTATAAACCCACTATTGGAAGAATGGAAATAAATAATGGAAGATAGATCCCGTTGAACATTCTAAAAAATCGAATAAAATAGATGGAGTGTAGCTAGGTCACATGTATGATGCCGAGTGCACATCATGTGTACAAGAAAGCTACGAGACACCTCAGAGTAGCTAGGTCACATGTGTGATACGAGATGTATCCCATGTAGACAAGAGAGCTACGTGAAAGATAAATGTAGCTAGGTCGCATGCGTGATTCCAAGTGAAGGACACCATGTAGACAAGAGAGCTACGTGAAAGATAAATGTAGCTGGGTCGCATGCTGATTCCAAGTGACGACACCATGTAGACAAGAGAGCTACTGAGACAAATCGGCTAGGTCGCATGAGTGGTACTAAGTGTTCACCATGTGTACAAGAGAGCCGAACTAAACGAAGTATGATGGTGGGCTGTGTCAAACCATTAAATATCGAGGATTGATCCGAATTGTTCAACGGGATGGTTTTGTGGTGATATTGTGGTTTGGACCTACACTTATGGTGAATGAAATGTGGTGAAAATGATTTGTGGTATATACATATATAAGATAAAATGAGGTTAGCATAAAGAATGTGTGAAAGAGTGAAATTAGCATTAAAACTGTTTTTAGATGGTAGTAGTGACGTGATTTTGAAAAATCACCAAAAATAGGAGGAATATAATTAGAGGTTGAATGAGATGTGAAATTAAAGTTTAATGAGTCTACTTTCATATAAAAGAAACAGAGCAAGCAAAGGAATTCTATATTTTGAGATATTTACAATTGTATGTGACTTGCTCAGGATGAATACGTGATCCCTGTTCCAACTTTGAAAAATCATTAAAAATTGTACAAAGCAAATTAAGAAATATAGTTTACATGCCTAAATTCCTTATTGAGACTATTTTTAAATGAAACAGACTTCAGGGTTGTTTGAATTGTGTACTGAGAGAAATTCAATTTGTAGTGAACAGAGGTTAGATCAGTCGAGCTGTGTAACAGGGAAACTTTAACTAATAAACTGTACTAATCGGCTGAACCAAAATTATAGAAAAAATTAGCAAAAAGCTTTATGAGTCTAGATTCAGGGAAATTTTACGGATTTGAATTTCGAGTTTGGTAACTCGAGTTATGATTTATTTAGTGAATATGACGCAGCAGAGACAAATTAATCAAAGTGGAATGAATAGTGAAGTTAAAGTAGATGTACTTGAATTGTTGTGTAAACATGTTAGATTTTTTTAATTAGTATTTACATACTTACTTACTAAGCTATAAGCTTACTTTGTTTCTCTCTTTGTCTTATAGTGTTCTCCCTTGCTCAGAGTTAAGGATCGTGAAGATCTATCCGCACTATCCTACTTTAGGGTATTTGAACTAAACGTTTTGAATTATGGCATGTATAGCGTGCTTAATTATTTTGTTACGTGTCATATTTGTCTAGGTTTAAAATATTAGTTACGATTTCTAACCAGCTAATTTGTACAAGCCATTAAAGTTGGCTAATATTGTTCAAGACATATTTATATTTCGATTATGTTTAATGGTATGTATTATGTTCTAGTAATACCTTGTATCTGCTCCTGCGACTTGTAACGTGTAAGGGTGTTACATTTAGTGGTATCGAGCTATGGTTTAGTCGGTTCTCGACTAATAAAGTGTGTAAAAGTCTAGCTATACATGCCATAAAAATATTGTGATAGTGTGGTGACTCGATTATTCTAAACGTGTTTTGTTTTAATATAGTAATGGATCCTCAAGGAATGCGTACGATGATGTCGCTAGTAATGCGCCGGCTCTGACAAGGGACCGCTACTGGAAAGTAGACTGAGACATTGAGACAAGGAGATGAGGCTCGATGCCTTTCTCCAAATGATGAACAATTGGTATATCGAATTTATTCGAAAATCCAAATGCTCAACCTCCTCCACCCCTCCTATACCTCGATTCTCGTAGCTTCTCAAGGTATAGATTTGGTAAGAATGAACAAGCCTCCGTTGACAAGATTCAAAACAAGGGCTGAAGAGTTTAGAGCAAAGATCGATGATGATCCCGAGAAAGCGGAATTCGCTTGAAAATTCTACCCGTATTTGATGAGCTCTCATGTACACCCGAGGAATGCTTAAAGTGTGCAGATCACTTTTGAGAGATTCTGCACCACCGGTGGAAGACTTTGGTTGCAAGTGGTGCCAAAAGAAAAGTTACTTGGGATTTCTTCCAGAAGAATTTAGAAAGAAATACATAAGTCACGATTCATTGATCAAAACGAAGGAGTTCCTTGAATTGAAGCAGGGAAAATGTCTCAGAGTAGTATGAACGAATTTGTAAGACTCAAAGAAGTATGCCTGTGAATGTGTGTCCACCGAGGCCATTATGTGTAGAAGATTTGAAGATGGGCTGAATGAGGACATTAAAGTGCTTGTAGGAATTTTGGAGTTGAAAGAATTTGTAGTATTGGTTGATCGAGCTCTTAAAGTCGAAGAATTGAACAAAGAAAGAAGAAAAGCTGCTATTGAGGCCCGAGATGTCGAAAAAGACAGATAAGCAAGCCATTTCAATCTCAACCAAAGAGGTCCAAAGAGACAAACCCTCGAATGACAGCTTAATTGGGGATTCACAGAGATCGTGGTAGAGCATATTCGGGTCTAAAGCTCAAGCTACTTGTGGCAAGTGGGGTAATGTGCACCTAGAAAGCCCGAAGTGTCAAGAATGGCAGCAACATTATGGTGAGTGTTGGGGACCGAGCGAGCTTGTTTCAAAGGTTCTCGAGCATTTTATTAGAGATTGTCCGGAGAAAGTTAAAGAAGAAAGATTTGAGTGCTAGATGTAATACCACCGCTAGTAGAGGTAGACCACCGAGAAATACTGAGGTGGGACTAGTAGTAAACGTGATGAAAGATTTAACGGCAAGATCGAAGCTAGAGCACCTGCTAGAGCTTATGCTATACGTGCTCGAGAAGATGCATCATCTCCGATGTTATCTATCGGTACATTTTTCTCTATGATACTATTGTTATTGCATTGATTGATCCCGGTCCACTCATTCCTATATTTGCATGAATTTAGTATCCAATAAAAGTTGCTGTTGAATTTATCGAGTTTACGATTAAAGTGTCGAACCCTTAGGCCAATATGTGAGTTGACAAGGTTTGCAAGAATTGCCCATTAATGATTCAAGGTCACTGCTTTCCGCCAACTTGATGTTGTTACCATTTGGTGAGTTTGACGTTATCTTGGGAATGGACGTTAACATTGTATGATGCTAAGGTAGATTGTAAACAAAAGACACTAGAGTTGAAATGTGAAATGGAGAAATTCTGGGTTGAAACAGATGAATCAAATAAATTGCCTATGGTGATTTCGCACATGTCCGCATGTAAATACATGAGAAAAGGGTGTGAAGCTTATCCGCTTATGTAATGAATATTGAGTTGCCCCAACTGAAATTTGAATCGTCTGATAGTCCGTGAGTTTCCGGATGTATTTCCGAGGAATTGCCTGGTTGCTCCGAATAGAGAGAGATTTTGCTATTGACTTGTTGCCGCACCGCACCGATCTCGATTGCTCCATATAGAATGGCTCATGAATTAAAAGAATTGAAGGCTCGCCATGAGTTAATGACAAGGATTTGTGAGACCGAGTTTCTCCCTGGGTGCTCGTATTATTCAGAAGAAGAAGGATGGTTCAATGAGACTTTGCATTGATTACCGCACAATAAGGTGACTATAAAGAACAAGTACCCATTGCCGAGGATTGATGATTTATTCGATCTTAAAGGGGGCCACAAGAGTTTTCAAAGATTGATTTGAGGTCCTGTTACTACCAAATGAGAGTTAAGGAGTCGATGCAAAACCGCTTTTAGGACAAGGTATGGACATTATGACTTTCTTGTGATGCCTTTCGCTTAACAAATGCTCCACTATATTTATGGACTTAATGAATCGGATCTTCCGCCATATTTGGATAAGTTTGTAGTAGTGTTTATAGATGACATTTTAATTTATTCTCGAGATGAGTCCAACATGCCGAACACTTGAGAACTATATTGCAAATCTTGAGAGAAAAGAAACCGTTGCCAAGTTTAGTAAAGTGAGTTTTGGCTTCGTGAAGTCGGATTTTGGGGCATATAGTCTCGGTGATGGTATTCGGTGGATCCAAGTAAGATTTCGCGATCGTCGATTGAAACCGCCAAGAATGTATCCGAGGTTAGAAGCTTTTAGGCTTAGCCGGTATTATAGACGCTTTGTTGAAGGATTTTCGATGATTGCCTCTCCTATGACTAAGTTGTTGCAAAAGAATGTTAAATTTGAATGGACTGATAAATGTCAACAAAGTTTTGAAAAATTGAAAGCACGATTGATCGAAGCACCAATTTTAGTACGTTTGAGTCGAAAGGAGTTCGTAATTTATAGTGATGCATCATTGATGGCCTTGGATGTGTGTTGATGCAAGAGGGTAAAGTGGTAGCTTATGCTTCGAGACGCTTAAAACCGCATGAGAAGAACTATCCTACACATGATTTGAACTGTCATTGTTGTTTTTGGTTTGAAGATTTGGCGACATTATTTGTACGGTGAAAATGCCGAATTTTTACCGATCACAAAAGTTTGAAGTACTTGATTAATCAAAGGATCTCGAACTCATGAGAAGATGGCTTGAATTATTAAAGGATTATGATCTAGTGATTGATTATCATCCAGAAAAGCAAATGAAGTTGTCGACGCCTTGAGCGTAAAATTTCTTTTTACTTTGAGAGCCATGAACACGGGTTAGCATTGTCCGATGATGGGTCAATCTTAGCGTAAATGAGAGCTAAACCGTTATTTCTCCGTTAATTTGTGATGCTCAAAAGAATGATAGTGAGTTGCGGATCAAGAGAACTCAATGTGAATCAAAGTTACGACTCGATTTTCGAGTTGGACCGATGATTGTTTGATGTTTCGAGACGGATATGTTGCCGAAAAACGATAAATTGATTCGTAAAATATTACATGAGGCGCAAATGGTCGCTTATCTTCATCCGGTAGCACAAAATGTATAATGATTTAAAGAAGTCAGACAGGCGGTATGAAAAGGGACATTTCGAATTTGTAACCAAGTGTTTGATCTCCAACAAGTAAAAGTTGAACATCAAGTGCCTTCAGATTACTTCAACCAAGAATGGTGCCTGGAAATGGGACAAGATTACCATGGATTTTGTAACCGGTTTGCCTTTAACTCCTAAAAAGAAGGATGTGTTTGGGTAGTGGTTGATAGATTAACAAAGTCAGCCCACTTTATACCAAGACGCATCATTACTCACTTGATAAATTAGCCAATTATATGTTGTAAATTGTGAAGTTGACGGAGTACCTATGTCTATAATATCGATAGAGATCCAAGATTTACCCGAGATTTTGGAAAAGTTACAAGAAGCTTTGGGTACAAAATTGAACTTTAGTACCGCATTTCATCCACAAAGATGGTCAAACGTAAAGAGTAATCCAGTACTCAAGATATGCTTAGATGCTGTGTTTTAGAATTTGGAGGTAGTTGGGAGAAATATCTATCTTTGATTGAGTTTGCCACAATAAAGTTATCAATCAAGTATACAAATGGCACCGCAAAGCCTTGTATGGTCGTAAGTGTCGGACTCCTTTATATTGGACCGAGCTTAGTGAGAAATGATTCATGGAGTTGATCTAGTTAAAGAAACCAAGAGAAAATAAAAGTAATTCGGATTGCTTGAAAGTCGCTTCAGATCGACAAAAGTCATATGCGATTTAAAAGAAAAGAGATTGAATTTCGTGGGTGATAAAGTGTTCTTGAAGGTGTCACCATGGAAAAAGATTCTCGAGATTTAGTCGAAAAGGCAAGTTGAGTCCGCTTTTATTGGGCCGCATTTGAAGAGAATTGGACCGAAGGGCATATCGGTTCCTTACCGGCAGAAAGTTAGAAAGAATTCATAACGTGTTTCATGTATCAATGTATGACGTTATCGCTCGATCCTTCACATGTGATTTCTCCAATGAAATTGAGATTCACGGATATGACCTATGAGGAGGAACCAAAAATTTTA
>NW_026441018.1:0-7597 GCF_025698485.1 Gossypium arboreum | reverse complement strand
TATTTGGAGAAATTGGCGTCCTTTAGGTGGGTTTCTTTACTTCCATTTAGTGTAATCGTTTACTTGCCTAATGTTATTCACTTGGGTTATGTTTTAATAATAAATCCAACCTATTTTATAAGAAAAAAATTGATATAATATATATTAAAAAAATTGATATAATATATATTAATCATTAGGGTAAACTACACAAATATTAATCTAATTATAAAAAAAAAAACATTTTAGGCACCTAAAACAATAAGTTTGCAATTTAAGCACACATTTTATATAGTTTGATCATTTTGGTCACTCACCTTAAAATCACAAATGGTAAGTGACCCGACAATTAAAAAATCAATATAATAATTAATTTAGCTCTCAACTTTTATATATTATATCAATTTAGTTATAATTTTAAAAAATTAAGTTTTAAAATTTACAAATGATCTCAATTTGATCTTAATTCTAAAACATTCAAAGAAATATATGAAAATACATAATTATTTTTAAAAAATTAAAAATAGAAAATATTGTTGATGAGAAATAATAATACATAAAAATAAATAAATAACTTCAAAAGAATATAATGATAAAATAATATTTATATTAATATTAAATAAAATAAAAATCCTCCCCACTTAAATCTCCCTTTCTCCCTTTCTCACGTCCCTCTCCTCTCTGCAGAGGGTGAATACCGATATTGTTACGGAAATTGATTTGCTTTTTATTATAAGAATTTTAGTTGCAGTCTTAGCATATATGCATATCCGTCAAATAAATTTTTATTGTATGATTTCAATTTAGATATCCAGGAGGGGCATTTTCTACCTAATATCAGCTATCATTTTATATTATGTAAACTGCTGTTTTGTCATTTTATATTATTTTTATGTTTCGTATTTATTATCAAAGTTACTATAATATTTCAAAATATTGTTTCAATAAATTTTTTAAATAAACAAAAATGGAAAAAGGAGATCTAAAGGACCAGTGGTAGAGCTAGAAAATTTTTTTGAGGTCGAAATTAAATTGTATAATTTTACGATAGTAAAAATATAATTTCATAATTTTAATAGTCTATATCTTTATAATTTTTAAAAGATTAAATCAAATTTTTATTATTTTTGGGAGGCCAAAGTACAATTTTATCATTACTAATTTAAAATTTTATAAATTGTAAATGGCCTAGATAGGGGGTCCGGACCCGGCCAGCCCCCTGGCTTTGCAACTGTAAAGGGCAAATTTATTTTATATCATAAAGGGTTGTTATCGGATTACAACAGTAGAGAGTGAGAGGACGGTGGAGGGGTGGAGAGATTTTTATTTATTTAATATTAATATAAAATTTAACTTTATTATATTATTTAAATATTAATGTATTTTGTATATTTTAAATTTTATATATTATTATATGTTATGAACAATTATATATATTTGAATTTTTTAGAATTATGATTAAATTGAGATCATTTGTAAATTTTGAGGGTTAAATTTGTTATTATATTGATTTTTACTGTCATATCGTTGCCTTTTTTATTTTAACACGAATGATAAAATGACCAAACTATAACGTGGGTACTAAAATTGTAACTTTTATTTTGAATACTTAAAATGAAAAAAATTATAATTAAGTGATCATCTATGTAGTTTACCATAAAATTTTAAATTTTGAATGTATTCACAGTATAAAAATTTGACATATTAAAACAAAACATTTGCAAAGGGAAAAATTGTAACATAAATCCCTCCACATTTTATATAATTTTTAATGAAGCTTTGAAAATTATATTTTTATAATAAGTAATTATAATTTTTAAGAAAGGTCTTTTAAATTTATCACTATTTTTGCTAATTAAATACGCTATTAAGATGAAGTAGATTAGAGATGTTAATGGGAAAGAGTGGATTAGGTTTAAGCATGATATCAACATACTTTATCCTTATTCAAGTTTGTCCCGACCGAAATATGAGTCTAAAATTTTACCTAAGCTGTCAATATTTATAAAAGAATAACTAAGCCCATTTTAAACCCGCTCATATTAATTTTTAATTTTTAAAAAATATTTATATATACGTTTTGACATTCTTCATGTCCATTTTACGGTCCATGTTTAGTGTTTGTGGTTGCCCCTCCAAACAATATCATCTTCAAGATTCGAACTTAAATCTTTCTCTTAAGAGTGTAATATATCTCACTATTGCACGCAATCACTTCTTAATTATATTATTTTAATTTAATATTTAATAAATTTATATATTTTTATTTATTGAAACTTTTTATATATTCACTCTAATATTATTTTAATAGTTACATTAGAGTAGTATTATATATTTAGTATAAAATTTTTATATGTTATAAATATATAATATATCAAAATAACATAATATAAAATATTATAAACTTAAAATCATTTGGTTTGGACTTGAGTCATAAATGTTCAAGCATAAATGTTCAAGCCTAAGCCGACCAATATTTTAAACGGATCTAATATTTTTATTTAAGCCCATTTTTTCTAAAATTTTTGTCTAATCCTTTTTAAAATTTAATTAGACTTGAACAAATAACTGACCCATAAACATATCTAAAATAAATCTACTATAAATTATTCAATAGTCATAATATTTAAATTTATTTAACAATTTACATTTACTAATTAATAATCAAAATAAAATTAGAAATAAAATCTATATATAAAAATAAAATTTCACGAACAACCTACTATTGTAATTTAATTAATTCGAAGGGATAAGTAGTATATGTTACATTAAAATAATAAAAAGAAGCTTTAGGCGGGAAATTTTAGCGCAAAAAATTGTAAAGCGGCTGAGGTCTCCGCAGTCGGCCATTCACCGCCTCTACTTGTCTCAGTGACTCAGTTGACAGACATGGACTACGATTCAGACTCCGACGGATCACATATATCAGCCACTCCTCCACGAGACCCACTCCCGCGGCGGCCACCGCAACCGCCTCCAAAACCTCCTACCTCCTACAAATCTACCGCAAGTACCAAACGCTCCTCTCATTTGGATATCATTTTCAAACTCAAAAAGCCATCTTCGTCGAAACACGATAAAATCGAACCCGTACCTGAACCTGAACCCATTCAACAACCGGACCTCCCTTCTCCAGTCGGTAATTTTCCCTTCCAGATTCGCCGTCCGTCGGATCAACCCCATCCAATCTCCATTGGCCGTTCCCTTGAAACCCTCCCCGCCGGTTTCTTCTCCACGCGTCGCGCCTCCTTCTCCAAAATTTGTAAACCTTCCCTCAATTTCGAACCGGAAACCTCACCAGAAATAACCGCCGAACCTAAAATTAATGGCTCTGACGGCCTGGGTTCTACCAAAACTTGTAACAAGAAGCTTCCTAATTTGATCAGAGGAGATGCCCCTTTACCCCCAGTTAAATTACAAAAGCGCAGCGAAGAAGGTAACTTCGTGAGGCTCAATTTCAATGGCTATAAACGCAAGTTCACAGCCAAAGGTAAAAAGATGAATAGTTACTCTTACAAATCAAAGTACTTCAAAAGAAGCAAGAGAAGAGTCAAATCCGAAGTCGATACGGGAAGCCTTTGCGACGAAGAAGGTTTAGTGTCGGAAATCAAGTTGCAGTCGAAAGCAGAGAAACCGAGTAGATGCGAGTCAGTTGAAGCGGCGATTTCGGCGGTTCGAAGCGCGGTGTCGGATGAGAACCTGGTGAGGTTGTTGAAAGCTATTTATGGCTACGATTTATTCCGTGATGGACAGTTGGAAGCGATCAAGATGATTCTTGCTGGCAAATCAACGATGCTAGTTTTGCCAACAGGAGCTGGGAAGTCTCTTTGCTATCAGATTCCGGCAGTGGTTTTTCCGGGGATTACGTTGGTGGTGAGTCCATTGGTGGCTTTGATGATTGATCAATTGAAACAGTTGCCCCCTATGATTCAAGGCGGTCTCTTGTCTAGCAGTCAGGTAGAACTGGGTTATTTCTCTCATTAAGAATTATTAGTAACTGATAGGTGGTATAATGTGGTTTTTGAACTCAATAGGGACCTGAAGAGGCTGCTGAGACACTGAGGATGGTCCAAGAAGGGAGCATAAAAGTGGGTTTACCGCTTTAGAACATTCTTGGTGAATATTATGTATGTTGGAATTTTGAATTGCTTTACTGCCCCAAAACTAATGTTTTCATGGGTTGTGTTTTAGGTGCTCTTTGTTTCACCAGAAAGGTTTTTGAATGCAGACTTTTTGTCAATATTTTCTACTCCTAACTCTACTCCTAACTTTGTATCACTTGTAGTGGTTGATGAAGCTCACTGTGTATCTGAATGGTGAGTTGTTGAACTAGCTTTCTTCTGATTATCGTTGGTTGTACCCTTCAATGCCCAACAAAACTTATTTGATATCACTTGCATCAAAATGAATTTAAAATATACAGGTCGCATAATTTCCGCCCTCATACATGCGGCTTGGGGCATCTTTACTTGTGCCAAACTCAATGTTGAATGCATTCTTGCAATGACTGCAACTGCCACAACCACAACTTTGCAGTCTATCATGTCAGCTCTAGAGATTTCTTCAACAAATCTCATTCAAAAGGCACAAGTTAGGGATAATCTATGGTTATCAGTGTCTTTGAGCAGCAATAGGCAAGTCCCATGCTGGTTTTTTTAATTTAGTTCCACTTCATGGGTTAGGTTATCCTATGAATATACTTCTAACAGTTTGAACATCATAGAATGAAGGATATGCTAAAGTTGATGAAGTCCTCTCCTTTTTTGGAAGCTCAAAGCATTATTGTTTACTGCAAATTTCAGGTAAGATTGGTACTGACTCTTTTCATTTTTGAATTACTTTACTCTGTTCAATTGGATGTTCATGCCTAGTTCTTCTGAGCAGTTCTGCTTTTGGATAACTCATTTATGCTGATTCTGTAGATCACTTGTATAAGCAATTTAGCATCTTCTGCTACTAAATTTACTTGGAAGGAAACAAACTATTTTGTAATGCTTCTGGTCTCAGATTACTGTGGCTATTTGCTTTTATTTTATGCAGTCCATGTATAGTTCTCAGGCCATTAGTAATTTCTACTTGCACTGGATTTTGCAGTCTGAAACTGATGTGATAAGCAGGTACTTATGTGATAACAATATCTCTGCAAAGGTGACTATTTCTATATTGTTGCGTAATTTTTTCCATCTACTGTACGTTCCAGGCTTCTTGCAAGCTTATTTTTAATGTTCATGTAGAGTTACCATAGTGGTATGCTGGCAAGGGATCGTAGCATACAGGAGCTATTTTGTGCCAACAAGATTAGAGTGGTGAGAATTATCGATCCAGTCTCACTGCAATATCTGTATTCTGCAGTGAATATGAATTATTTTTCCTTATGAAAGCTTTTAATGGTCATAACAAGTACCTCAATAACTGTCTATCTTTTATAAGGTTGTTGCAACTGTGGCATTTGGCATGGGGCTTGACAAGAGGGATGTTGGCGCTGTAAGAAGAAAAAGCTTACTCATAAATTCTGTGGTTTCTCTGCATTGTATTCACATAAAATCTAGTCTAGTTTTTTTCCACTTGGGCTTAGCTCAAATGTAGGGGTTAGTTGAAATTTACCTGATCATCCTAGGTTAAGGCCGTAGTACCCTCTTATACCTACATAAAATCTAGTCTTAAATTTAGGTGCATTAGTGAGTTAGGAAAGGGTATGTCACTGCTGCTCCTCTCTACTTCTGTTTCCCTAGTTGTAATCTTTACTGAGGTTTGACCCATCCTGCTAAAAGAAAGATTAGTTGTTAAGAACAGGCTTTTTCTATTCCGTCTCATTCATAAGAAATTACATAAATATTTATACACATAGCAAGCCTAACTTAGGAAACTCCATACTAGGAAACAGACTAACTCTAAGGATGCTGTCTAAAAAAAAACAGCCTCAAAATTAGGGATAGTAATCAGTAAAATATTTACAGAATCCTATTTGATACACTTAAATATTCCTTAATTAGTAAATTGTAATCGACATCCCCTCAAGCTGGGAAGTGGATATCATCCATTCTCACTTGCTTACTAGTTTTTGAAACAACTTTCCGACAACCCTTTGGTAAGTATGTCGCTAGTTGACCATCGATGGACACAAATGGAGTGCAAATTAAGCCACTGTCCAGTTTTTCCTTTATAAAATGTCTGTCAACCTCAACGTGCTTCGATCGATCATGTTGAACTGGATTATGTGCAATATTGATAGCAGACTTATTATCACAATACAACTTCATTGGACCTTCCCACTTGATCTTCAAATCTTCCAAAATAATTTTAGCCATAATAGCTCACAAATTCCAAGAGCCATCGCCCTAAATTCAGCTTCGCACTAGATCTAGCCACAACATTCTGTTTTTACTCCTCCAAGTCACAAGATTGCCTCCTAGGAAAGTGCAATAGCCCGAGGTTGATCTTCTATCAACCATAGACCTGCATAATCTGCATTAGTATAGGCTTCAAGGGTTAAATTCTCCCCTTTTAAATAGAATTTGATACAGCTCTAAGATGTGATTCTTTGGGGTTGTGCATAAACCGACTTACAACACCGATTGCATAGGCAATATCCGGTCGGTATGAGACAAGTAAATAAGCTTTCCCAGTCTTTGATATGAACTTTTATCAACTGCTGCATCTTCTAGTGCATCTCCAAGTCTGTGATTCACCTCTATGGGTGTGTCTGCTGGTTTACATCCCAACTTGCCTCTCTGTCAACAAATCAACTATTTATTTTTCTGAGATATGAAGATTCCTTCCCAGAGTGTGCCACTTCCATACCAAGGAAATATTTTAACTTTCCGAGTTCTTTGACTTCAAATTCTTTTACTAGGCATTTCTTCAAATTCTCCATTCCTTCCGGTCATCACCATCACTATAATGTCATCTACATAGACTAATAAAGCATCACTCCCCGAAGATGAGTGTTTTACAAAGAGTGTGATCTCCTTGACTCGTTTATACCCCAACTTGAGCATTACTTTGGTAAATCTTCCAAACCAAGCCCTCGGGACTGTTTTTAGTCCGTACAAAGCCTTTTTAGTCGCAAATTACCAGTCTCGTATTTGGACCGAATCCTAGTGGAACATCCATATAGACTTCCTCCTCAAGATCACCATGTAAAAGGCGTTTTTATGTCAAATTGCTGTAATTTCCAGCCTCGGTTGGCAGCTAGTGACAACAACACTCTCACAAAGTGTTCATCTTTGCAATAGGGGCAAATGTCTCAAGGTAGTCTACTCCATACATTTGAGTGTATCCTTTAGCAACCAATCTTGCTTTGTACCTTTCCAAGGAACCATTTGATTTATACTTCACTGTGTACACCCAATGACATCCCATCTGGTTTCTTTCCTCTCGTAATTTCACCAAGTCCCATGTCTTTTTTTTTTAAGAGCTTCCATTTCAACCTTCATGGCATTTTTCCAATTCTCATCTTCTAATGCCTCGGATCTTGCTTTTGGGAATGGAGATAGAATTTAGGCTAGTAAGAAAGGCTTTGTGGTTATGGGACAAATTTTTGTAAGACAAAAATAAGTACAAGGGATGTTTTGTAAGGTTCTAATCCCTTTTCTAATAGCAATGGGAAATTCATCTA
>NW_026441017.1:0-23931 GCF_025698485.1 Gossypium arboreum | reverse complement strand
TGGGTCGATAATTTTTCTCATGTAGCTTCAATTGTCTCGACGCCGTAGGCCACAACTCGACCTTCTTACATTAATACGCAACCTAACCCAAGTAGGAGGCGTCACTATAAATGACAAACTCTTTGCCGATTCGGGCCGCACTAAAACCGAGCTTCCGTTAAATGAGTTTTCAATTGATCGAAACTTTTCGACACTTTTCCGTCCATTCAAACTTGACATCCTTCTCAAGCGCCATCATGAGTGTGGCTATCATCGAGAATCCTTTTACAAACCGTCGGTAACCTGAAAGTCCCAAAAGCTCCGAACCTTAGTAATATTTCTGAGGCTTCTAGTTAAGTATAGTTGAAATTTTACTCAGTCGACTCAATACCCGATGCGATACCACATGACCCAAGAAGCTAACCTCTCTTAACCGTAACTCACACTTGTTGAACTTAGCATATAACCGCTATCCCGTAAAATTTGCAACACTAATCTCGGTGCTCGCATGTTCGGTCTCATCTCTTGAATAGACCAAGATGTCGCCAATGAACACCACTACGAACCGATCCAAATATGATCCAAGATCCGATTCATCAAATCCATAAATACCGAGGGCATTAGTGAGCCCAAACGGCATCACTAAGAATTCAGAGTGACCATATCTCGCTCAAGGCGCTTTTGGGTATATCCGAATCTCGGATTCGCAACTAATAATAGCCCGATCTCAAATCTATTTTTGAAAACACCGAGGCTCCTTCAGCTTGATCAAACAAATCATCGATACGCTGTAACGGATATTTGTTCTTTATTTTCACTTTATTAAGTTGACGATAGTCGATGCACAACCTCATGGTTCCGCCCTTCTTTTCACAAACAACACTAGTGCACCCCAAGGTGAAAAACTCAAGAAAGCAAAACCTCTATCCACCAACTCTTGCAACCGAGCTTTCAACTCCTTTAATTCCGTTGGTGCCATACGATACGGAGCTATCGAAATCGGTGTGGTCCTGTGTACAAGCTCAATACCAAACTCTATCTCCGAACAGTGGCAAACCCAATAATTCTTCGAGAAAACATCCGGTATTCACAAACCACCGCAGAGATTCGGTTTTATTTCTAACTCCTTATCATCAAGTACATACACAAGGTATGCTTCGCACCCTTTTCTTACATATTTCTGGGCCAACATTGATGATATTACAGCTGGCAACCCCTTCAAGTCCGTAGACTCAACTCGGATCATCTCGTTATTTGCGCATCTCAAATCAATAGTCTTGCTTTTGCAATTCACAACCGCATCATGCACGGTCAACCAATCCAACCCAAGAATAACATCAAATTTATCGAACGGCAAAAGCATCAAGTCCGCCGGAAAATAGGAACCTCGAATGACTAGGGGGCATTTCTTACACACTTTGTTGACCAGCACGTAACGACCCAAGGGATTTGACACCCGAATTACGAACTCAGTAGACTCAACAGGTAGAGTCTTACTGGATGCTAAGGTTTCACATACATATGAATGAGTAGATGCAGGGTCAATCAATGCAATCACACTAGTATCAAAGAGAGTGAAAGTACCAGTGATAACGTCAGGGGAGGATACCTCCTCTCGTACGCGGATAGCATATGCTCTAGCAGGAGCACGAGTCTCGGATCGAACAACCGATCGGAGACCCTCTCTCGATTACCACCCCTACCTCCGAAATCCTGGGGTCACCTCTAGCCGTCGTCCCACTAGATCTTACACCTTGCATCTTATTCTTCTCATCTAGCTCGTGCAATTTCTAATGAAGTGGTCCTCGAACCGCATCCATAACAGCCCTATTAATGATTTACCCCAACATTCACCTATGTGTCGCCTTCCACATTGGGGGCATTCGGCTTTTCTTGACGATTATTTCCCACACTAGCTACCGAGGTAGCTCGTGAGCCCATCGATGGTCGTGCTCTAATGGAAATCCCGCATGCGCCTCGACTTATTTGTGTCCTCTCTCGAACTTCTTTACACCGAAAATGGAGCCTTGCCCGTCGATTTTTATGATAATCTCTAGCTTCAAATTCAGCCTTCCTCTTCTCCCTTCCGAGCTCTTCCGCCTTGCAGCTCGCTCAACTAGTGTTACAAATTCTTTTATCTCCAAAATACCCACCAAGAGCTTTAACTCTTCATTCAATCCTCTTCAAATCTTTTGCACATAGCAACCTCATCAGCCACACACTCCGAGCATACCGACTAAGTCTTACGAACTCATGTTCAGATTCGATACCGCCATACGACCTTGCTTGAGCTCTAAGAATTCCTTACGCTTTTGATCGATGAACTGTTGACTAATGTATTTCTTTCGAAATTCGCTTGGAAGAAATCCCAAGTAACTTGTTCCTTTGGGACTATGGAAATTAAGGTCCTCCACCAATAGTAGGTGAGTCTCGCAACAAGGATATAGCACATCAAGACATTCATCGGTGTGCATGATACCATCAAACACTCTAATGGTGTTATCAAGCGAACTCACCCTTTCGGCATCATCAAGAACTATGGCCTTAAACTCCTCGGCCCCACGCTTCCTAATCAAGTCCACGGTGGTTTACTCACCTCACAGGATCAAGAATCGATGGCATTACGGGCTCTTGGGTGGATTATTTATATTTGGGAATGGTTGGACAGCCGGATTGATTCGTGCATAATACGCGACCCACTGCTCATCATGGTGAAGAAGGCTTGTTTCGCCTTCATCTTGATTATTCATGGATGATCGAGGCTCAACAGCGGTGTCCCTTGCGCAGAGCAGCCGCTACACTTTCAACGCCATCCGCCAAGGGTCTCTACCCCGGTTCCATTTGCTAATCAAAACAAAAATTTCAACCGTCAAAAGTCATCACATTTTTAAGCACTAACACATTGGCATGTATAGCTAGACTCACACGCGCTACGGTAGTCCTAGAACCGACTAAACCATAGCTCTGATCCCAATAAAATTGTAACACCCCGAACTCGAGACCGTCGCCGGAGTCGAACACGAGGTGTTAACAGACTTCAAACCACTTATTGAGAATTTCCTAGACAAGCTGCCAATCTGTGTACTAGTCGCTTAAAAAATCATATCTTGAGTTTTAGAACTCGAAAATCAGTTTCGTAATTTTTCCCTGAAACTAGACTCATATGTCCATCTACAGATTTTTTTCTAGAATTTTTTGTTGAGACAATTAGTACAGTTTATTAGTTAAAGTCTCCCCTGTTGCAGGGATCGACTACACTGACCTTTGTGCGTTACAAATTGGATATCTCCCTGTACAGGGCTTCAATACTGATGACGTTTGTTTCTATAGAAACTAGACTCAGAGAGGAATCTACAAATATATGGCATGACTCCTAATTATCTCTGGTTAATTTACAATGATTTTACAAAGTCGGATCAGGGGATCCAGAAACCGTTCTGGCCCTGTTTCACGAGAACTTTAATATCTCTTAAAATACAGCTCATATGGTCGTTTTGTTTCATCCATATGAAAATAGACCCATCAAGTTTCGAGTACGTAATTTTTTTAGCTATTAATTCCACTTCTACTATTTTTAGTGATTTTTCGATCTCATATCACTGCTGCTGTCCGCAACAGTTACTGCAGTAGACTATGCCAACTTCATGAATCCTTCCTTAGTCTTACTACTCATCCATCATACGTGACACAAATTATGGCCACCTTATCAAAATTAAGGTTTCTAAGACTAGTGGCTATAGATTCTAGCATCCCACTCAAACGACCACATAGGCCATTTTCACATGGCTTAAAGTTTACAACCCAAAATTTAACAAAACAAAATAGCTCATACATGCCAAATGTTCTCCTAAGTCGACTAAGAAGATAATACCAAAGATTGCTCGCGGTGTGATGACTTCGTTGATTGTGATTTAACACCCAAAAGGAGACGAGCCCAAGGAACCTAAAATGGGTGACAAGAAAACACCGAGTGAGTTTATAACTCGGTAAGTCATAAGCATTCCACAACCATCCATTAATACAATTATCATAAAATGAAATAATGAAACAAGGCCAAATGTTCCAGCCATACCGAACTATACCATAGTTCCTTAGATCTTTCGGATCAATCTCATACCAAGTCATACATTTACATTTCATATACTGTTCAATAGGATATTTGAAGCAATTTCCATACATCATTTCATTTCCGCAACAATCATGCAATCAAATGAACTTTCATCTATTCCACGATACCTTATTTACGGGAATGCAATTGAAATCATCACATAAATTTAAATCTTACCAACTCCACCCCGAGCATGAACATAGCATCTATTAGCCATGAACTCAAGATACTTACACTTTTCGCTGTCCATACTCATCTCGATAAAATCACGCCCCATATAAATGTTCAATCGGAGATATGTGTAGAGTTCGCACACATAGTGCTTAATACTCAATCACGCACACTTAGTGCCATATGATTCAAGCCCGCACAAATAGTGCCATATAGTCCAAACTCGCACACTTAGTGCCGTACATTACAAGCTCGCACACTCAATGCCAATCTCACCACCGTACACATCTATTTCTCGCACACTTAGTGCAAGCAAACTTCCTACACATTTCACTATCTTTTACGCTCAACATTATCATCTTTTCATACACATACATTTGTATATATTTCATCTCATTAAACACAATTGCATAGATATTACAATCATTTAAGCAATATCAAATATATGCTTAATGACTTACCTTGTGTTGGGTAAAATAGTCCAAGTCGGCTACTCGATGACCTTCGCCTTTCCCTTGCTTGATTCTCCTTCTTTAACTCCTTGAGCTTAATCAATAAATCAACTAGTTTAACTATCTTGCTAAACATTCATAATTCAATTACACATGCATATGTATGTTTGTATATTCGCAACCATCCTCACTTATTACCCATTTAGTCAACAATCTAAGCCAAGATAAGGCTTCAATATGGTTGCCTCTAACCGAATACATGCTCACCAATTTCCCTTCATGTGGCGAATATACATGTCCATGTTGAGACCATTTATGCACTTATTACCACACAAAAACAGCATACATTACTAACTAATACCTTTCCATATTGTAACTCAATACACATCTATCATTTCCTTCATAACCAAAACATCATCATAAATAAGTATATACCTTAAGATAGTATATACGTCATACCAATACATCATGCTCAAACATATATACATATATGTATGCTAGAGCCGAATCTCAAGTTGATTGTAACTAAACATGAACATGATTTCGAAACACAAATCTTACTCTCCATGCAAAGAGCATAAATCACACTTGGGGATGTACCATGGCCGAATACATCGCAACACCATAATTTTGGTCACGATTACACAAAGAACTTAGTATATCATTCAAAAATGCTCAAAGAAAATCTAAGAGTCCTCAATCCACCATCACATGTATCATCATCAAGCTTCATATTTAACATGCAATGGCATTAACTCAAAATCCACCTTGGCCAAATACCATCCCCATGATATAATAAAGATTTGAACCATGGGCTAATAAGAACATCAAGTTAGCAACCAAAACATGCATGAATCTCATGGCACAACATCAAACATACCTTAATCTTGATGCAAATATAGCCAAACCTCTTCCTAATCCTCTTCCAACCCAAGCATGAAGCAAAATTCCTCCCTTCCCCTCTAGTATTTTCGGTCAAGAGAGAATGAAATGGATGAGCAAAATTTTTTTCTTTTCTTTTCTTCCATGTACGGCAATGGGGGGGTTTCACTCACACGTTTTTTTTCTTTCTTTACTACCCATGCTTATTTGTTTATTGTTTCCCCCTAATGCACCAACAAAACATGTTTCATGACATGTTTAGCCCATACTCCCTTGTCATGGCCGGCCATCACTTGTAAAAAGGGGGTATTTGACATGCAAGGCCATTGTTTTGCATGCATGCTTTAATTAGTCATCATACATTTCCCCATCATACTTTCAAAGTTTTCTACTAGGTCCTTTCTAGTGAAATTCACATTTATAACTCTAAATTAAAGCATCAAAATGTCACACATGAGTTAACACATATTATAGGCATCAAAATAAATATCAAATTATTTTTATGCCTCGATTTTGTGGTCCCGAAACCACATTCCGACTAGGGTCGTTTTAAGGCTGTCACAAAACCAGATTGTCGAACCCAAAGGAACCACGAGTACTAGTATTTACTAACTTTTTATTATCTAGCCTAAAAATTAAGAGGTTTGGTTATCTAAACTAATTACTAACTAAGAATGCACAGAAAGAAAATTTGGGAAAATACTTTTGGGAAAATTCGATTGATTAAGACAATAACTAAGGAAAAATCCACCTAGACTTCGCTTGTTATTTGACTCTGAATCAGACGATTTATTCATTTGACTTGAGCCATAGAAATCCCTAAGTTATATCATTATCTCTCTCGAGACTAATAACGTCTAACACTAGGTCGAATAATTGAAATCTCTTTCTAATTAAATTCCTAGAATTGCATTAACTCGATCTATGGATTCCCTTATTAGGTTTCACCCTAATCTGGCAAAATCTTGTCACCCTATCTCTAGGTGCGCAATCAACTCCGCTTAATTATGACAAATTTACTTTTAGACAGGGTCAATTCCTCATCTGAATAAAAGCATTAACTTGAATCAATATCCTGGAATATCAAAACAAGAATTAAGAACACATAATTAAGAACAAATCAAATATGATAAACATATAATTAAGAACAAAATCAAATATTTATCATACAATTTAGATAATAATAATAAGATTCATCTTAGGTTTCATTCCCCTTAGGTATTTAGGTGTTTTAGTTCATACTTATGAAAGAAAACATCTCAAAAGAATAAAGATAACAAAACATAAGAAAACCCAAAACTCCTGAGGGAATTTGAAGGGAGATCTTCAGCCTTGATGATGAATCCGGCTTCTGAGATGGATCAATCAACTTTCCTTGAGCAATTCCTTGCTTCCTACTCTGCGTCCCCCTTCTAAGTTCCTCTTCAAGTGTTTAAATAGGCTTTTTAATGCCTAATAGCCCTAAAAATTGGCCTTTTCCGAATAGGACTAAACTTGGGCTTGGCAGGGATACGCCTGTGTACGATTACTCCAGCCCATGGTCAAGGCTATTGAATAGGCACGAGCGTGTAGTCTACCTGTGTAAGTTGTGCTTCAATCCTGCCAAAGGGACACTATTGTGTGACACGCCAGTGTGAGGAAGTTCAGGCTGTGTTGATTTCCCACGTGGGTCCATTTTTTCCGTTTTTGGCCCGTTTCTCGCTCTTTTTACTCTCCTATGCTCACCTAAGTATAAACATGAAATTAAAGGATTAGGAGCATTGAATTCACCAAATCTAAGGAGAAACCATCCATAAATGCGCTAAGCATGGGATAAAAATATGTATAAATTATGGTTTATCAAATACCCTCACACTTAAGCATTTGTTTGTCCTCAAGCAAAGTCCTCAACTCACAATCAAAATAAATTCTTCTCAACTCAAAATAATCCATAAGTATTCATACATTGAAAATTCAACTAAAAGTACATCAAAGTTTCAAACATTCCAAGTTGAGCATTTTATCACGAAAACATAGGTGTCTCCCCTTATCTAAGTGATTACCTTTGATCAAAATATCATAGAGTTTAACATCCTCACTAAAGATTCATTCAAATCACTCAAGGTGTTTAAGGACATCAATAAAAGCACTCATTAGTTAATATGAAAAGTTATTACCATAGGCTTGCTTGAAAATCAAATCTCCACCACTATATATTGAGCTGATACATCAATCAAAAAGGTTTTTTTAGAGGGTTGTAACATGGCTTTGGTTAGAGGGTGTGGTCACAAGCTAAAGAAAAGGTTAGAATCGAGATTGAATTGAAAAATTACCTAGCTAGAAAAATGACTAGTCATCAGTTGAATACAAGTGAGCTTCTTCTCAGAATATGGAATTAACGCTCAAGCTCAACAATAATGAATTATAACTAATATGTATTGAAATACACTCATTTTTTTTAGAACAAGTCAAATACATAGAAGAGCAAAACATAGCTAAGCAATTAGCTCAAATCAAATCTGGACAAAAATAGGGATCAAATTAGGGGATTTCAACAATAATAGTTTATGGGTTAATTTTGAGGGTAAATCAATTAATGGCTTGTTAGGCTTAAAAGGGTTCACTAAGGGTTAATTATGAAGGTAAGCTTTTGTGGAGTGAGTGGGTTAAACCTAAGTGCCTTTATCATCTTGACATATCAAATCAAATGGTGTGGTCTTGACATGCATAATCAAGCAAGTTCTAGAATAACATATCTATACTGACGCACTCATAATAAAAGTGAACATGAAAAGAGTAAAATATGCTCTAAAGGCTCAATATCTCACAAAAATTATGGCTTTTTGATGTTCAAACTTGTGAATTTCAACTCAAGATAATACTTAAACTTAGGGAAACAACCTAAAAGTTTTTAATTCTTCAAAAATTAACTTATCGTGCTTGATTCCCTAATGTCTTAAAGTTTAAACAATCAATGCATAAATGCCTATGTTTTAATTCAAGACATATCAATAAAAATCATAAATTAATTAAAATTCATTCTAATAGTGATATGAGTGATTCACTTGAGAATAAGACACAATTCAGGGATTTCTAATGATGATATAAAAGACCCCCCACACTTAAGATGTACATTGCCTTCAATGTACAAAGATAAATATATTGAAAAAAATAAATATATAATCATAAGATAGGGAGAGGAGTGACACTTCCTGAATGATGAATGAACTCCTTGAATTGGAGTTATGGAGAATATTCGGCCAAAGCAATGATGAGAGTGGAGGAGGATACTCCGGTGGTGGTAGAGGTTCATTAATCCATAAGTCCTGCACCAAAAGAATACTATATCTGGTGGTAGCTATGGTCGTGGTCGAGCAGGACATGGTAGTCATAGAGAACCTTTCCCAGTGGAGTTTTTAGTTCCTATGCGATGATGAGCTTTGGAGCTCTTTATAACTGTGATAGAATCAGGAACTTTTTAGGTAATATAAGGAAGCATAATTACTCGTAATGTAATAGCCAAAATAATAAATTATTCAATAAAAATTATAAAAACTAAAATTATAATAATATTAAAGGAAAATGAAATAAAAAGTACTTAATTAAGATAAATAAAGATAAAATTGAAAATAAAAATAAAAAATAAAAAGTTTTTAAATATCGTCATCGCTAGATGGTTCACAAGGTGGTGGTGGTGATGAGATCTGGAAGTGCTGACAAAACTGATGTAGAGTCGCATCAATGTGATCAAATCGCTGAAAACATTGCTGCTCAAATCGTATAAGGAGCTCAGAGATGTTAGAATATAAAGCCGCCGCATGAACTGGATGATGGATGGGTGGTGGCTGAGACGATGGGTCCTCATGACGTGGAGGGACATCATCAGTAATGTCCTCTGGGTCCTCCTCCTTGATGGACTAGACGAGGCGATATTGAGGAGGGTAAGTGCCATGTCGTTTCTCGATCATCCTTATACTTAGTATGCTCGAGATGCCCTGTGGGGACATTTGGCCGATGAGGGTAAGGGAGGATGATTGTGCTATTGTGTTGAGGAGCCCGAATTGCTGAGCCAGTTGAGTCACATTGGGCTTGATAGAGATGACCCCTCTCCTATGTCGCTCCGTCTAAGGGCGGATGGCGAGGGCGATGAAGTAAACAAGGTCGAGGACATGCCCGTTTGCCATGCTTCATAAGAAATAGGTGTCGTGGGTGGTAACAATGTCGGTGCTCTCTCGTTTCTCTGTCAGAGTGTGAGCCAAGATGGCGTGTAGATACCTCAAGGATGGAGGGAGAGCCGATGGCTTGGAGCGGCTAGGATCGTAGGTGGCCGAGGCATGGACGAGGTACCTCCAGCATTTTGAGAGGGAGTAGTGGATGTGACGGTGGAGGGTGTCGAGTTCATTTTCATTCATGAACTCCTCCGTGTATAGGTCTAGTGCAACCCCAAACTTGGGTACGCTTAACTGGCGTACTAGACCACCAAGGCGGAATTGGACCATTCCAGGATTGTCGAAGTTGGTCATGACGGTCTGAAGATAGAACGTCGAACAGAGTTCCAATGTGAACTCGAGATACGTCGGCTTGACGATCTCAAAGAAGTGCCCCTACGGGTCAATCGTCAGGAGGGCTCGGACCACATCAGCCAAATGAATCTGTTCAAGTGCGGCCCAGTCAATGCAGTGGCCCACACCTAGGGGTCGGGCCCATAATATCTGATATAATTCCTTCTAGGGTCCCAAGGGAACCTGGAGGAACGGGTGCCTAATCTTTGTGGTAGGACCCGAGGATGACGCTGCTCCTTTCCTCTTCTTCGAGGCAGGAACAGCGGTCTTCTTATCACGTGAGGATGACATTGTACCTGTATTGAAAAATCGATGTTCAACCAATACGTCCCAAAAATAGCATGGAAGCACAAAACTAAATAGGAATATTTCATGAAACTTATGTAATGGATAAAGTAAACTAAAACAATTAAATATATCAAGTTATAGGATTATGGGAATAATGTAACGAGAATATGAATGAATGCATGTGGGTAAGCATAAATTTCATGGAAACAAGGAAAAATGAAAGAGTATAGCATAATGTAGTAACTAAAATGACAAAATTTTTATAAAACAAGCATGAGTATTTTAATATTCTAACTATGAATATTGATTCAAAAAAAGTTCAATAGAGTAGAGAAATCATGAAATAAGCAACATATTTAAAGAAAATAGAGAGAAAAGAGTAAACAAAAGCAAAAAGGAAGGAGCTTGGGGTGTCAGAATCGGTGTACAGGCGTGGGGGGTAGGGCGTGTGGAGTTGCAACGGCTAGGGTTAGGGATTTTTTTGGGAGGGAGATGACGAATAGTGAGGGGTTGAGATAGATTTTAGGGCACACAACCGTGGGACACTCCCGTGTGCCCTAATTTTTGCCCGTGTGTTTCTCGACTTTTAAATTTGGGTGCGTCTGACATCAGGCCCACGCCCGTGTTGCTTGGACGTGTGGGTGCACACGGCCGTGTCGCATGGCCGTGTCTTTCTTCATTCACTTCTCCCACGCCCGTGTACATAGGTCTATGCCTGTTTTCGTTTTGATAGTGTCGACCATGGGTGGATGGCACGGGCGTGTTGCACGCCCGTGTTACATTCTCAGTTTCAACCATAGTTTCAAGGCTTTGGCAGTTTCGCCAATGGCCATGTTGTGTTGGGGGAAAACTTGCCCTGTTTTCACACGGTCGTGTCTCCTCTTATGGTGTGAGCACAACCTAAGGCATGCCCGTGTTCCTGGCCGTGTGGAGAGAAAAACCGCGTGTTTTAAGATTCAGTTAGTAGGTTAGATGTGAAAAGCTAGAATTTAAATAAATCATTACTGTTAGTGCCCGGGTTGCCTCCCGAGAAGCGCTTATTTATAGTCTTAAGCTGGACTTACCTCTCTTCTACATGGTCAAGGTGGTACGAGGAGTTCACAGTCCTCATCCCTACTATCAATTTTATCAACATAAGGTTTAAGACGAGTATTGTTTACCTTAAATGTGCCGAATTTGGGATGAATTTCCTCGACTCTACCATATGGGAAAATACTAAGTACCGTAAGAGGAATTTCTTCATGAGGTTTAGAAGTGGCAATGCAAGGATCTACTGCATCTAGTAGTACTTTGTCTCCAACCTTAAGTTGATTTGGTGCGACATTGAGCTCGTCCTGGCTCGATTTTGGTTTATCGAGTGTTCTCGATTTCTGTGTCCGCCATTCATCTAGCTCCTCAATTTGTAGCCTTCATTCTTCGTAGATAGGTCCTGTGATGTTGCTTGAACACGGCTCGTGTAGGCTCTTCAAACTTATTTCCTGCAAAGTAGGTTGCACCACATAGTCAGTTTTAGTAGAATGATTTATACAACCACCTTCAATTTTTGATGTGTTACTCGAATTATGAGCTTGAAGGGTGATTGTTTCGTCTTCCACACGAAGTGTGAGTTCACCTGTGCCAACATCAATAATGGTTCTAGCAGTCGCTAAAAAGGGTCGTCCTAAAATCAGAGGTGCATTACTATCATCTTCCATGTCTAGAACAACAAAGTCTACTGGGTATATAAATTTATCGATCTTAACAAGAACATCTTCAATGATACCCATAGGAAATCTAATGGTTTTATCAGTCAATTGAATGCTCATCCTAGTTTGTTTGGGTTTCCCAAGACCTAGCTTTTTAAACATTTTATAAGGCATAACATTAATGTTTGCCCCTAAGTCAGCCAATGCATTATGAACATCTAAACTACCAATTAAACAAGGAATCGTAAAACTCCCTGGATCTTTCAATTTGTTAGGTAGATTATTCTATAGAATGGTTGAGCAAACTGCATTCAACTCTACATGTGACGCCTCACCCAACTTTCATTTATTTGTTAAAAGCTCCTTTAAGAATTTGACTGTGTTTGGCATCTGCAAAAGAGCTTCAATAAACGGTAAGTTAATATGTAACTTTTTTAATAATTTAAGAAATTTACCGAATTGTTCTTCTGTGCGGTCTTTCCTTGTCGCGTTTGGGTATGGCACACGAGGTTTGTATTCTTTACTTACCGATTTCTGGTTATTGTGGTCCACCCCACCCTTACCTTTACTTACTGTAGTTTCTTGCCTCGGTTCTGGTTCAGGTGCAACTAAACCTTCCTCATCTTGAGTGGTAATTGCATTGATTTGCTCCCTTGGGTTGGATTCAGTGTTACTAGGCAAACTACCTTCTGGTCATTTAGAAATCAGTTTGGCGAGTTAGCCATCTGAGTTTTGAGCCCTTGGATTGACGCTTGTTAATTCTTAAAGGTTGTCTCGGTATTTTGGAAACGAGTTTCTAACACTGAGATGAATTTTGTTAACATTTCCTCAAGGTTCAGCTTTTTGTCCTGCTGGTAAGGTGGTTGTTGAAAACCTGGAGGATGTTGTGGCCTTTGATTTCCTTGACCGCCCCACGAGAAATTGGGATGGTTTCTCCAACCTACATTATAAGTGTTACTATACGGGTTATTTTTGGGTCTAGAGTTATTATTACCCATATATTGGACTTGTTCCTCCTTGATGCTAGGGTCAAAGGGTTGATATTTTGTGCATGCTCCTCCTCTATTCAAATCGCACCTCATCACTGGATGTACCTGGGTAGAACCATACAAACCGTCAATCTTTTTATTTAAGAGTTCTACTTGGTTAGATAGCATAGTAACTGCATCAAGGTTGAAAACACCGGCTGCTTTCATTGGCTTTGTCCTTATAACTTGCCACTGATAGTTATTCAGTGACATCTCCTTAATAAATTCGTAAGCTACCTCAGGTGTCTTATTATTGATAGTTCCACCAGCAGCTGCATCAATCATCTGCTGAGTTGAAGGATTCAAGCCATTGTGAAACGTTTGAACCTGTAGCCATAGTGGTAACCCTTGGTGAGGGCATATTCGTAAAAGGTCCTTGTATCTCTCCTATGTATCGTAGAGTGTTTCAAAATCCATCTGTACAAAAGAGGAGATATCATTACGTAATTTGGCTATGTTAGCTGGTGTAAAATATTTTAATAAAAACTTTTCGGTCATTTGTTCCCAAGTAGTGATTGACCCTCGTTTTTAAATACTCAAGAAGTATATTCATGCTAGATGATACGTAATAGTCGCAACAGTTTTTAAAGAATTATGAATGAATCGTTCTTGAGACTAACTTATTATCACGATTAAGGCAAGTGTACCTATCGAATAGTAGTATAGTTCAGCAAGACCGGATTGTCAAACCCAAATGAACCACGAGTGCTAGTATTTATTTCTTTTCTATTATCTAGCCTAAAAATTAAGAGGTTTGGTTATCTAAACTAATTACTAACTAAGAATGTACAGAAAGAAAAATTGGGAAAATATTTTTGGGAAAATTTGATTGATTAAGACAATACCTAAGGAAAAATCCACCTAGACTTCACTTGTTATTTGACTCTGAATCAGGCGATTTATTCATTTGACTTGATCCGTAGAAATCCCTAAGTTATATTATTATCTCTTTGGAGACTAATAACGTCTAACCCTTGGTTGAGTAATTGAAATCTCTTTCTAATTAACTTCCTAGAATTGCATTAACTCGATCTATGGATTCCCTTATTTATCATATAATTCGGATAATTCGGATAATAATAACAAGATCCGTCTTAGGTTTCATTTCCCTTAGGTATTTAGGGGTTTTAGTTCATACTTATGAAAGAAAACATCTCAAAAGAATAAAGATAACAAAACATGAGAAAACCCAAAACTCCTGAGGGAATTTGAAGGGAGATCTTCAGTCTTGATGATGAATCTGACTTCTAAGATGGATTAATTGGCTTTCCTTGAGCATTTCCTTGCTTCCTACTTTGTGTCCCCCTTCTAAGTGCCTCTTCAAGTGTTTAAATAGGCTTTTGAATGTCTAAGAGCCCTTAAAATTGGCCATTTCCGAAAAGGACTAAACTTGGGCTTAGTAGGGACACACCTGTGTGCGATTACTTCAGCCAGTGGCCAAGGCTGTTGAATAAGCACGGGCATGTAGTCTACCCGTGTAAGTTGTGCTTCGATCCTACCAAAGGGACATGATGTGTGACATGGCCGTGTGAGGAAGTCTAGGCCGTGTTGATTTCCTATGTCGGTCCATTTTCTCTGTTTTCGGCCCGTTTCTCGCTCTTTTTACTCTCCTATGCTCACCTAAGTGTAAAAGATGAAATTAAAGGATTAGGAGCATCGAATTCACCAAATCTAAGGAGAAACCATCCATAAATGCGCTAAGCATGGGATAAAAATATGTATAAATTATGGTTTATCACTAGATACCAATTTCATACACACATACGAACGAGTAGAGCCGGGGTCTATCAAAGCAATACACACATATGAACGAGTAGAGCCAGGGTCTATCAAAGCAATAACACTAGTATCATAGAGAGAAAAATTACTAGTGATCATATCAGGAGAAGTCACATCTTCATGTGCGTATATAGGATAGGCTCTAGTCGAAGCTCTAGCTTTAGACCTGACTGCTGTATCTCATGTCACATTCTTACTACCGGACCCATTCCTGGCATTTCTCGGGGGTCTTCCCCTAGAAGCTGTGCCACTTGGCCTTGAATTTTGAAATCTTTCTTTCTCTACCATCTCGGGGTAGTATTTAATATAGTGGCCTTGAGAACCACACTTGAAACAAGATCCCTCACTCACCCTACATGTGTCGAAATCACATCTATCACATTTCTGGCACTCAAGTTTGGAAAGTTTAGCGTTCCCCACACTTGCCACAAATGTGGCCTGAGATTTGAAACCCGAATTTTGCTTTCTATGGTTCCCGTATAAATTTCCAGTTGACACATGTGAATGAGAGTACATCTCTCTAGATTTTTTAGACTGAGATGGCAATGACTTACTCATATGCCTCTTTCTTGTATCTCCTGCCTCAGACTCCACTTTCCTCTTTTCTTTGATCAATTCCAAGACTTTACAAGCCCGTTTGACGAGTACTACAAATTCTTTCAACTAAAGAATGCCCAGAATGTCTTAATATCCTCATTAAGTCCATCTTCAAATCTTCTACACATCTTAGCTTCGGAGGATACACACTCCCGAGCTTATTTACTGAGTCTGACAAATTCTCTCTCATACTCATTAATTATCATATGACCCTGTAACACCCCAATCTCGGCTCAGACGTTATGGCTGAATTCGACGTGTCACATTGAAGTGTTTTAGTGAAAATCGTGTTTTCATTGAAAACCTTTCTTAAAATGAAAGAAAGTCTTAATTATCAAAAAAAAAAAAAAAACTCCTTTCAATCACTTGTTCAAAACATATAATTTGAGGAAAAAAAGTCACTTTAAAAATTTAGTTGCGGAAACGTAGAAATGACATACTATAGTTTAAGAAACCATGTTCAACTTTTTATAATTACATCACATAAAAATAATAATCCAAATAATAACAAAATGGAAGGCCTTATTTCAATCTAGTCTTTAATCACTTAATAATCAGAGACTCATATGCTTTAAAATGAAAAAAAAAAACAAGTCCAAATTGTCTTGCTAGCTGGCCACCCAGAATCCCTCCAAACATCGAACCTCCTACTGAGCATCACCTGGAAATAAAATAAAAAAGAGGGTGAGTTTTCGCAAACTCAGTGTGTACAACCCTCAACAAAAAACAAGCATTCAAAAATCATCATACATCAAACATGCAATGCAATCCCATCCCAATAATCCATCCGCTACACACCAGCTTCGTCCCCCGTCACATCATGTGGGGATATAAATATGACCCACCCAACCGGCATATCAATGGTAGCCCGGTTGCGGAACTACCTTCATTTACATATTGGGCTTAAAAGCCGTCGATGGATCCACGATTGTCAAGCAACCATGGATCCTCATATACTTCCTCCGTTCCATACTTTCCAACCCATATGCAACCTAAGCAGAATATCTTATGTATGCAGAAAATATGCATGTCACATCCATAAAATTTACATTAACACCTAGGGGTATTTTGGTCATTTTCGCCCTTAGAGGCATTTCGATAATTTTCTCTTTAATATAGTTTCCACTTACCTCGGCCCTTTAACAAATCCCGTGAGCTAAGATTAACAAATACTATGCACCAGGTAGGATTCCAGAGAAGAGGAGGTGAGTCATTAAGACCGCTTAAGTACCAAGCTCTCCCTAGATCCAATCCTGAACATGCATATACCCGTTGCCACACCTTAACCCTATGACTTGTCCACAATCGCAATATATTAATTAAGTTTTATGTATTTTATCATATACTAGAGCCAAAACCCCTACATACATGCATATGGCCCACTTGGCCCAATCTCATTTATATCGCCCATCAGACCCAATTCACATTCATATGGCCCATCGGCCCAATTCATATTCATATGGCCCATTAGGCCCAAATCACCTTTATATGGCCTGTTAGGCCCAAATCACCTTATATTCATGCTCACACACAAATTTTCTATCACATAGCATCAATTATCAAATTTTACCTATTATGGGCCAACAGCCAATCGGGCCCATTAAGCCTATTCTGGCCCGGTTGGCCAGATCACAGCCCAAGTCCATGGAATCGCCCATGGGCCTCAGACAACCTATCGATTTCCTCCTCACGAGTGTTTGTGCACTCGTAAGACTACCGCAACCAAACTTTCTGCTTTTTGGCATTTTGGCATTTCGGCTTTTGCCGATCTACTTGTGTGTGCAGTGTAGGTACACACCTGGTAAGCAAGCATGCTACGATTCCCTTAGTCACCAACCTACAAACGATATCACCCTTCAATTAATCGCATGCTTAATACATATCTTTACTAAAATCGAAACCTCACATTAACCTTTCCTTGCGCGGTAAGTATAACAGCCCCTTCTTAAATCACTAACCACGGTCAACTCCTAGATCTGCACCAATCTTAACTATTAAAACCAGAATAATAGGTGACTCGTATCCAACACAAGTCCCTTACCTTAATTATGAACATTCAGCCACCTTAGCCAATGGGATAGGAATACTTACCAAAACCGTAAACACCTAAAGAGCAATTTCGGCAGATGGCTAAGATCCGAGATCCAATACTAATTCCCTACCTTAGTTGATTAGAAAAAGTGAGGAAAGAACAACGTAATAGATTCTTAGCAAAATTGATTGGAGGAACAAACACTTACACTAGATTCGATCGAAGAGTATTTGGCCCTTGGAAGATTCGGCTTTTCAGCTTTTAAACTTAGTATGGTGAATAAGGTTTATGTGGTACATATTAAAGAAGAAGAGTAGAAGAAGGAGTCTGCTAAGTGAAACAAAGAAAATTGTGTAGAGAAAGAATAGAAATTGGCACAAAGAAAAGAGAGTAAAACAAAAGGGTTTTTGGCTTTTAGGGAAAAGGGTTTTTGGTAACAGGGTGAAGGAAATTCGACATTAGCCTGGCAACCCTGCATTCGGCACTTATTTATAGCCTTTGTAGCCAAATTGCCTGGCCCTCAATTCGCCATTCAGCTCCATCTCTTCCCCCTTCTCATCTCCTCGTTTTTCTCCCTGATAACCCCTTGATCCTTTCCTTAATTTTCTTTTCTAAACACTCCCATTGGAGTCCATTTTCATGCCACTTCCAACCTTCTAGAAGGCCAAAATTAAACTTCTAAAAACACTAAGCTAGGATTCGAACCTTGGATCTCCTTGCTAGCTACTAACGCCACCTCCTTATACTTTAAGTGGTGTCACTTAGCCACTATTCCACAAGGCTTTTTGATGCCATTTTCCCTTATCTTTATTTAAAAGCCCAACTACTTGCCAACAAGGTCCTTTTAATTATTAAACTATAATTTCTTCTACCCCTAGATTTGAACTCAAACCTTGACCAAGACCTACTATTGTGTAATTAACACTTAACCGGAATTGCTAAGCACAAAAGAAAAAAAAGATTTCAAGATTTTAAGATTTTTGGGTTTCAGGATTTTTCGGGCGTTATAGGGACATATTGTGTCAGCATCAGATATCCGTGTCGATCCGAGAAAAATTTCAACTATTTTGGATTGGAAGCCTCTGAGAAATGTTTTTGAAGTCTGTTGTTTTTTAGGACTTGCTAGTATTATAAATGATTTGTGAAAGGCTTTTTTATGATCGTGGCTCCATTGACAAAAACTGCTTCAGAAAGATGTGAAATTTGAATGGTCTGAAAAGAGTTAGAAAAGCTTTGATCAGTTGAAAGCCCTATTGACAGAAGCTCTGGTGTTAGTACAACCGGAATCGGGTAAAGAATTTGTGATATACAGTGATGCTTCATTGAACAGTTTGGGCTACATTTTGACACAGGAAGGCAAAGACATAGCCTATGTTTCGAGACAGTTAAAGCCACACGAAAAGAACTATCCGACGCACGACCTTGAGTTAGCTTCGATTTTATTTGCTTTAAGGATTTGGCACCATTATCTGTTTAGTGAGAAATGTCATGTATATTCAGATCATAAGAGTTTGAAATATCTGATGACTCAGAAAGATTTGAATCTGTGACAGAGAAGATGGTTAGAGTTGCTGAAAGATTACGAGCTTGTTATTGATTATCATTTGGGGAAAGCAAATGTTGTTGCTGATGCTTTGAGTCGAAAATCACTGTTTGCATTATGTGCTATGAATGCTTAGTTGTGTATGTCTGATGATGGTTCGACTTTAGCTGAATTGAAAGCGAGACTGTTGTTTTTACAACAGATTATTGATGCTCAAAAGGTTGATAATGAGATTATAGCAAAACGACCTCAATGTGATTTGAATTCTAATTCAGAATTTAGAGTTGATAATAACGATTATTTGAGCTTTCAATACTGGATTTGTATTCCGAGAAATCCAGAATTGATTCAGATGATTTTGAACGAAGCTCATAACAGTCGATTATCTGTGCATCTAGGTAGTACGAAAATGTATAATGATTTGAAATAGCATTACTGGTGGTTTGGAATGAAAACAGATATCTCTGATTTTGTTTCAAAATGCTTAATTTGTCAGCAAGTTAAAGTTGAACATCAAGTGCCATCTGGTTAGCTACAATCGATTATGATTTCGGAATAGAAATGGGACAGAGTGGCGATGGATTTTGTTTCGGGTTTGCCCCTATCTCCGAGAAAGAAAGACGCGATTTGGGTTGTGGTTGATCGATTGATGAAATCAACTCATTTTTTTCGGTACGATCCGATTACTCACTTGATAAATTAGCTGAGTTATCCATTTCCGATATTGTGAGATTGCACGATGTGCCATTGTCTATTGTGTCAGACAGAGATTAGAGATTCACTTCACGATTTTGGAAGAAATTGCAACAGGCTTTAGGTACGAAATGTAACACCTCGTACCCGAGTCCGTTAATCGAACACAAGGTGCACACAGACTTAACTATTTTCACAGTCCATTTAGAATTTTCCAGACAAGCTGGTTACTGCATCACTGTCGCCTTAAAAATCATATCTTGAGTTTCAAAGCTCGAAAATTAGTTTTGTAATTTTTCCCTGAAACTAGACTCATATGTCCATCTACATATTTTTTTCTAGAATTTTTGGTCAAGCCAATTAGTACAGTTTATTAGTTAAAGTCTCCCCTATCCCAGGGTTCGACTACACTGACCTTTGTGCGTTACGAATTGAATATCTCCTTGTACAGGGCTTTAATACTGATTCCGTTTGTTTCTATAGAAACTAGACTCAGAGAAGAATCTATACATATATGGCATGACTCCTAATTATCTCTGGTTAATTTACAATGAATTTCCAAAGTCGGAACAGGGGATCCAGAAACCGTTCTGGCCCTGTTTTACGAGAACTTTAATATCTCTTAACATGTAACTCCTATGACCGTTTCGTTTCTTCCATATGAAATTAGACTCATCAAGGTTCATTTACATAATTTATTCAATATTTAATACCATTCCTACTATTTTTAGTGATTTTTCACATCCACATCACTCCTGCAGTCAGCATCTGTCTTTAAGGTAGGCTTTACCTATTTCATGATTTCCATGATTCAATTGCCCCTTTTTGCATACATAGCACAAAGTGTGATCATGATTAACCATTCCAATGGCTAATCGTTTCAAAACAATTCCATACCTCATAATGATCAACATACAAACGATTATAGTACTATACTAAAAAACGTATATAAGCCATTTTCGCATGGCTATCCAAGTTTACACAAAACCGAAAGGAACATGACCTTCAACAAAAGGGTAGTCCTATACATGCCATTTCAAAGTTCAACCAAAATTATACCAAAATGGAGGCTTTGATAGTGTGGATGACTTCGACTTCAATGATCCCGAATCCGATAGCTAACGGGCAAAATCTATAAAACAGAGAAACAGAGAAAACGGAGTAAGCAATTTATGCTTAGTAAGTTTGAGCAAGAAATTCCAGCACAACAAAAGCATAGCATTCATAAAGCTAACAGATAGTTTCATATGCACAAATTCTCAATATCATACTCATTTCACATTCCAACCCCTATGTTCATACATAAGGGATCACCTTAGTCAAATACCGGAAACTCATTACTCGACTGAGCGAATATTATTCAAAGGGAATCAACTAATTCAAGCTCATATGAACATACCTCATTGCTGGAATTTTTCAAGCGTATTAACTGAAATTTTACAGCAAGATCGCTTATTCTCGAATCACGTACCTTCGGAATTTAACCGGATATAATGACTCGCTCAAATGCCTTCGGGACGAAGCCCGGTTATAGCGACTCGCACGAATGCCTTCGGGACTTAACCCGGGTTTAGTAACTTGCACAATGCCTTCGGGCTTAGCCCGGATTTATTAACTCGCATTTAATGCCTTCGGATCCTAGTCCGGATATAGTCACTTAGCACAAAGCCTTCGGGACTTAGCCCGGACATCATTCGAATAACCGAGCACAATTATCAATAAATTATGACACATTCGTATTTCATTTTCAATAGCAAAACTCAAACACAAGGCACTTTTCACACTTGCAATTTCGCTCAATAGCCACACACAAAGAGCATGATTTTAATTTGCTTTAAACATGATCTAATCAATTCGAATTTAAGCTCTATTACTCAAGAACTTACCTCGGACGTGGTCGAACGATTTCGACGGCTATTCGACGACTTTTTCCTTCCCCTTATCGGATTTAGCTCCCCTTTGCTCTTGAGCTTAATTTAACAAATAAATTGGTTTTATCATTTGAGCATCGAAGAGGAATTCAAGATACTTAGCCAATATATATACTCATTAGGCATCAAAGTCGCATATGTACGAAATCATGAATCGAACTCAACACATTAGTTAATATTCCTCTTAGCGAATTTTCTAAGCCAAGAATAGGCATCAATATGCTTGCCTCTAACCGAATGCATGCACACCAATTTCCCTCATGTGGCCGAATATACGTGTCCATGTTGAGGCCAATTATACACTTAATACCACACAAAAACAGCATACATTTTACTACTAACGCATTACATATCGTAGCTCAATACACATCTCTCATTTACTTCATAATCGAGACATCATCACAAGCAAATATACACCTTGAAATAGCATATATGTCATACCAATACATCGTGTGCAAACATATATATATATATATGCTAGAGCCGAATCTCAAGTTGATTGTAACTAAACATGAACAAAATTTCAATACACAAATCTTACTTTCCATGCAATGAGCATAAATCACACTTATGGATGTACCATGGCCGAATACATCACAACACCATAATTTTGGTCATGATTAAACAAAGAACTTAGTATCTCATTCAAAAATGCTAAAAGAAAATCTAAGAGTCCTCAATCCCCCATCACATGTATCATTATCAAGCTTGATATTTAGCATGCAATGGCATTAACACCACATTTACTTTGGCGAATTTCATTCCCATGACATAGCAAAGATTTGAACCATGGGCTACCAAGAACATCAAGCTAGCAACTAAAACATGCATGAATCTCATGGCACAACCTCAAACATACCTTAATCTTGATGCAAGTATAGCCAACCTCTTCCTAATCCTCTTCCAAAACAAACATGAAGCAAAATTCCTTCCTTCCTCTAGTATTTTCGGTCAAGAGAGAATGAAAAGATGGATGAACAATTTTTTTCTTTTCTCTTCCACAATGCACGGCAATGGGGGGTTCACTCACACACACACATTTTTTTTTTCTTTCTTTATTACCCATACTTATTTGTTTATTGTTTCTCCCTAATGCACCAACAAAACATGTTTCATGACATGTTTAGCCCATGATTCCTTGTCATGGCCGGCCACTACAACTTGGGGGAATTTGACATGCAAGTCCTCCCCTTTGACTACATGCACTATTAGGTCCTTATAGATTAGCCTTTCACTTTTCAAAAGTGTCACACAAGTCCTACTAACTGAATTCACATGCAATCGGCTAAATCAGAACTTGAAATTTTCACACATTCATAATTACATATTCTAGACAATAAATATTACATTCAAATATTTTGGTGACTCGGTTTAGCGGTCCCGAAACCACTTTCCGACTAGGGTCAATTTTGGGCTGTCACACGAAATTACACTTCAGTACTGCTTTTCACCGGTAGACAGATGGTAAATTCGAGCAAATTATTCAAATTCTTGAGGATATGTTGAGATGTTGTATTCTTGAGTTTGAAGGTACGTGGGAACAATATCTGCCACTGATTGAATTTGCTTATAATAATAGTTTTCAATCAAGCATTAAAATGGCACCGTACGAAGCCTTATATGGAAGAAAATACTGAACACCATTGTATTAGTTAGACCCAGTGAAAATAAGATACACAGGGTTGATTTGATGAAAGAGACTGAATGAAAAGTAAAAGTGGTCTGAGATAGTCTGAAAGCAGCTTCCGATCGTCAAAAATCATATGCAGATTTGAAAAGAAAAGACATTGAATTCGAGATCGGTGATGAAGTATTTTTGAAAGTGTATCCGTGGAAGAAAGTACTCCGATTTGGTAGAAAAGGAAAATTGAGTCCAAGGTCCATCAAGCCGTATGAGATTACCGAGCGTATTTGCCCAGTTGCTTATAGATTGTTGTTGCCACTAGAGCTAGAAAAGATTCATAATGTGTTTCATATATCGATGCTTTGATGATACAAATCCAATCCCTCACATGTGATTCCTCCGTCTGCAATTGAGATTCAGCCCGATATGACCTACAAAGAAGAATCGATTCGTATCTTGGCACGCGAGGTTAAAGGATTACAAAATAAGAAAATTTTGTTAGGAAAAGTAATGTGGCATCGACACGGAGTTGAAGAGGCTACGTGGGAGCCTGAAGATGCTATGAGACAACAATATCCAAATCATTTAGCGGTAAGAT
>NW_026441016.1:0-6068 GCF_025698485.1 Gossypium arboreum | reverse complement strand
AGAATTTTCAGCCCAAAGGAAATGAAAATGATGAACAAAAATTTTCTTTCTTTCTCCACACTCACGAATGGGCATGCATGAGACCATTTTTTTTTTTTTTTGTTCCTTTCATTATTAAATTCCCATGCTCACTATTTTATTTTTTTACATACACCATTGTTCCAACATGTTTTATGACATGTTTTTACCCATAATCCCATGGCCCCACTAACTTTGGGGGAAATTTGACACAAGTCCTCCCTTTGGCTAATGCACTATTAGGTCCTTATAGATTAGCCTATCACTTTTCAAAAGTGTCACACAAGTCCTACTAATAATTCACATGCTATCGGAAATCGCTTGAAATTTTCACACATTCATAATTACATATTCTAGACAATAAATATTACGCTCAAACATTTTGGTGACTTGGTTTAGCGGTCCCAAACCACTTCCCGACTAGGGTCAATTTTCTGTCACAACTCTCCCCACTTAAGAAATTTTCGCCCTCAAAATCTTACCGTAAATAGGTTTGGGTAACGCTTTCATAGAGTTCTGTTCCCAAGTAGCTTCTTCCATCCTCGTGTTTGAGCCATAACACTTTTACTAATGGAACTCTTTTGTTTCGCAACTCCTTCACTTCACGAGCTAGGATACAATCTTTCTTCTTCATAACTCATATCGCTTGAATTTCAACCTCCGATGGACTAATTACGGACGGGTCGATCTATAACGTCAAGCATCAAACATGGAAGACGCTAGAATCCTTTCAAGTTCAGGGGCAAAATCAAACGATACGCGACCGACCGACTCGCTCAGATATTTCATATGGCCCGATGAACCGGCTCAATTTTCCTTACCCAAATCTAAGCACCTTCTTCCAAGGTGAAACTTTGAGAAAGACCTTGTTCCAACCCGATATTCAATATCTTTCTTTTCAAATCCGATAACGACTTTTGGCATCCGGCAGCTTTTAAACTTTCACGAATTACTCAACTCTTTGCTCGGCATCCTTAACCAAATCAACCTCAAGAATTTACCTTCACTAATTTCCGAATAATGGGTAGCATTTACTTATAAAAGCCTCGTAGGCGCCATCTTAATACTTGATTGAAAGCTATTGTTGTGCTTAATTCAATCAAAGGCGATACTGCCCATGAACCACTAAACTCAAGGATACAACATCTCAACATATCTTCGAGTATTTGAATTATCCGCTCGGATTGACCATCGGTTTGGGGTGAAAGGCGGTTGAAATGCAACTTGGTACCCAAAGCTTCTTGAAATTTCTTCCAAAATCGCGAGGTAAATCTCGGATCTCTATCCGACAAATAGAAATCGGACTGTAATCTCACAATCTGAGAAACGATAATTCCTTAGTTTATCCAATGAAAATCCAGACGACGGGATAAAGTGAGCCGATTTAGTCACCTATCAACAACAACCCAAATCGCGATCCTTCTTACTAATGACAATGGCGCCTAACAAAGTCCATTGTGACTCGATCCCATTTCCACTGTATCGTGGATCGCCAAGCAACTCAAGGCACTTGATGTTCCGCTTCACTTGTTGACATATTAAACATCTTGAAACAAAGCTGAGATGTCCCGCTTCATACCATGCCACCAAAACCGACGCTTCAAATCGTTGTATCTTCGCATTCCCGTGGATTGCCATTCGGCTACAATGGGCTTGCTCAAAATTATTGGAATAAGTTCCAATTTTTGGGACACACAGACACTTCAACCTCAAACAATCGCATCATTGATTTGAAATTCAGTCCTTGTTCGAACACACTCATCCCGCTTTTGCAACCAACTCATCGTCGACTTTCCGAGCTTCACAATTTGACGATCAATAATGGTTTGGCTTTCAATTCAGCTACTAACACATTGTCGGGTAGGATAGACAAGTGTACATTCATCGTCAAGGCAAATAGTGATTTCCGCTTAAGGCATCCGCGAACCACATTAGCCCTTCCCGTGATAATCAATGAGAGCTCATAATCTTTTAACAACTCGAGCCATCGCCTTTGTCGCAGATTTAAGTCTCTTTGGGTCATCAAATATTTGAGACTTTTGTGATCCGATACACATGGCACTTCTCACCAAATAAGTAATGTCGCCATATCTTTAAGGCGAATATGATGGCAGCCAATTCGAGATCATGGGTTGGATAATTTTTTCATGTGGCTTTAATTGCCTCGACGACAGGCCACAACTCGCCTTTCTTACATCAATACGCAACCCAACCCAAGTAGGGATGCGCCACTATAAATGACAAACTTTTGCCCGATTCGGTTGCACTAGAATTGGGGCTTCACCAAATAAGCTTTCGTTGATCAAACCGAATTTCTCCGCCCATTCAACTTAACATCCTTTGGAGTAAGTCCATTGGCGTATTGTCGAGAAACCTTTACAAATCGTCGTAATAACCGCAAGCCCCAAAAGCTCCTAACTTCGGAATATTCCTTGGTGGTTTCATCGACTATGGCTGAATTTTGTTCGTCCACCGACATCCGGGCGACACCACGCGGCCCCAAAAGCTAACCTCTTTCAACCAAAATTCACATTTATCAACTTATGATAATCGCTATCTCGTAAGATTTGCAACACTAGCCCTTGTGTTCAAGATGCTCGGCCATCTCTCAATAGACCAAAATGTCATCGATAAATACAACTACGAACCGATCTAAGTATGGCCAAAATTCTATTCATTAAATCCATAAACACCGTAGGGCATTAGTGAGCCCAAACGGCATCACCAAGAATTGTGAGTGACCGACTCGCTCTAAAAGCGTTTTGGTATGTCCGATTTCGACCTCAACCGATAGTACCACCTCAAATCTATCTTTGAAAACACCGAGGCTCCCTTTAATTGATCAAACAAATCCAATTCGTGGCAATGGATATTTATTCTTTATCGTACTTTATTGAGTTGACGATAGTCGATGCACAACCTCATGGTTCCGCCCTTCTTCTTCACAAACAATAAAGCGCCATGGAGAAAAACTCACGAGCTTAAACCTCTATCCGCAATTCTTGCAATTGAACCTTCAATTCCTTTAATTCCGTAATGCCATACGACACGGGCTATTGAAATCGGCCGAGTACCCGACAACTTCGATGTCAATTCCACTTCTCGAACCGTGGCAATCCCGAACTCCTCGTGGAAAACATCCAATACTCACAAACCATCGTACCGATTCGGTTTTTTCCGCCTCTTTACTTCCAAACACATACGCAAGGTATGTTTCACACCCCTTTTTACATACCGAAGCATAGAAGATATTATCACCGCGCCCTTTTAAATCAAGAGACTGACCGGACTACCTCATTATTTGCACCCTCAAATCAATGGTTTTCCTTTGCAATCCACCAACGGATCATGTACGGTCCAGCCAATCCATACCAAGAATAACATCAATTCATGAAATGGTAGAAGCATCGATCGGCCGGAAAAGGATTCTCGAATTATTAGGGGCATCTTTGCACACTTTATCAACAAGCACGTATTGACCCAAAGGGTTTGACACTGAATTAAACCCAGAGACTCAACAGTAGAGTCACCGGATGCTAAGGTTTCACATACATATGAGTGAGTAGAGCCGGTAATCAATGCAATCACAATAGTATCAAAGAGAGTAAAAGTACCAAAGGATAACGTGGGGAGGATGCCTCCTCTCGTTGCGGATGGCATATGCTCTAGCAGAGCACGGTCTGGATCGGACCGTAGAAGAGGCTCCTCCGATTACCACCCCTACCTCCAAGATTCCTGGGCCTACTCAAATTGCTCCACTAGGTCTTGCACCTTGGCCTTATTCCTCTCATCTAGCCCGCAATCTCTAATGAAGTGGTCCTTCAACCGCATCCATAACAGGCCCTATTAAGACTTACCCCAACATTCACCTAGGTGTCCCTTCCACATTGGGGGCATTCGTGTCTCTCTTGACGATTATTGCCCACACTAGCTATCAAATCTTGTGGCATTGTTTTTGTTGTTGAAGAACATTTGGCATGTATAGTAAGACTCACACGCTTATGGTAGTCCTAGAATCGACTAAACCATAGCTCTGATACCAATAAAATTGTAACATTCTAACTCGTGGACCGACGCCGTGTCGGACACGAGGGTTAACGGCCAAACCCTCTCAAGATACCAACCAATTTGACATTACCAGTCAGGGAAAACTGCGTCACTGTCGCCTTTAAAATCATATCTCGAGTTTCAAAACTCGGAAACTGGTTTCAAATTTTCCTGAATTTAGGCTCATATACCCATCCGTGGATTTATTTTTAGAATTTTGGTTTGGCCAATTGGTACAGTTTATTAGTTAAAGTCACCCATGTTACAGGGACCGACTGCTCTGACCTTCGCGCTTACAACTTGAATATCTCTCTGTACAGGGCTTTAATACTGGTACCGTTTATTTCTAATGAAACTAGACTCAAAATGGAATCTTTACATATAAGGCATGACTCCTAATTCTTTCTGGATAATTTATGGTAAATTTTCAAAGTCACGACAGGGGACCCAGAAACTGTTTGGCCCTGTCTCACGAGAACTTTAATATTTCCCAGTATACTGCTCATATGGTCGTTTCGTTTCGTCCATATAAAAATAGATTCATCAAGGTTCAGTTCCATAATTTACTCACTATTTAATTCTACTTCTACTATTTTTAGTGATTTTTCATCTCATCTCACTGCTGCTGTCCGCAACAGTTACTGCAGAGACTATGCCAATTTCATGAATTTTTCCTTGGCCTTAATCATCCATCATACATGACACAAATTATGGCCACCTTATCAAAATTTGAGTTTCTAAGACTCGTGGCTATAGGTTCTAGCATCCCACTCGACGACCACATAGGCCATTTTCACATGGCTTAAAGTTTACAACCCACAATTCGACAAAATATAATAGCCTATACATGCCAAATGTTCTTCAACAACAAAACAATACCACAAGATTTCAGCCGTGTGATGACTTCAACGACGGTTCCGAGCACGCAACAATACGAGTCCAAGAGACCTAAAATGGGTGACAAGAAAACACCGAGTGAGTTTACAACTCAGTAAGTCATAAGCATTCATCAATCCAATCGATAAAGTTACCACTACATGTACAACAAATGAGGCTAGGTACTGCCATATCGAATCTATACCATAATACCTCGGACCTTTCGGTCCAATCTCGCACCAATTCATACATCCACATTTCATATTCTACACAACAAGATAATCAAGCATTTTTTTACACATTAACTCATTTTCCAGCACAACCATACAATTTCAATCATCACATAGATTTAAGGCTTACCAAATTCAACCCCAAGCATGAACGTATTCTCTATTCCATGAGCTCGAGGTACTTACCCGATCCGCTGTCCGGATTAGCTCGATAAATGTCGCACACTCAGTTCCAATTGTAATGCAAGAGCATATAGTGAATCCGCCACTTAGTGCTATATGTATTCAACTCGCACACTTAGTGCTATATAATCAAACTCGCACACTTAGTGCTGTACAATTTTAAACCCGCACACTTAGTGCCAATCTTGTCACCGTGTCCATTTATACCCGCACACTTAGTGCCGAGACCAATACCTTATGTATTTTGCTGCCTTTATACATTCAACAATGGCATCATTCCATACACATACATTTCCATTTACACACCAACTCATTTAAACACATTTGCATATATATATTGATCATTTAAATCAACACCAAATATACGCTTAATGACTTACCTTGTGTTGGGTAAAATACCAAGTCGGCACTGATGACCTTTCGCCTTTCCCTTGCTTGATTCTCCTTCTTTAACTCCTTGAGCTTAATCAATAAATCAACTAGTTTAACCCTCTTGCTAAACATTCATAATTCAATTACACATGCATATGTATGTTTGTATATTCGCAACCATCCTCACTTATTACCCATTTGGTCAACAATCTAAGCCAAGATAAGGTTTCAATATGGTTGCCTCTAACCAATACATGCACACCAACACTTCCTTTGGCCAATATGCATGTCTATGTGAGGCTAATTTTACACTTAATACTACAAAAAAAACAGCATACATTT
>NW_026441015.1:0-5376 GCF_025698485.1 Gossypium arboreum | reverse complement strand
CAAAAAAATACAACCATCTAAACCTTTTAACAACCAACCCAATTTTCAATAATCAAGATTTAATTACCACAACCCCCATAATTTCATTCCAGATAGGTACTTACCCATCCCGTATCCAATTCGGGCCACCTTATTAAAGAGTAAAATTGTTACTACTCGATTTCCCAACTTAGTGCCACGTAATTTAAGCCCGCACAACAAGGCAATACCTCCAGTCCAAAAGGTAATTTTTCCAGCTTGCACACTTAGTGCCATATATTTCCAGACGCACACTTAGTGCCGATCTCCACCGCAAAAGATTGTCGACACTTAGTGCAAAGCAAACTTTACACATTTCACTATTTCTTTTACATTCAACAAATGTCATCACTCCATACACATACATTTTCATTTATATATATATCATCCCATTAAACACAATTGCATAAATTTTACAATCATTTAAGCAATATCAAATAGGCTTAATGACTTACCTGTTTAAAAATAGTTCCAAGTCCTACTGATGACCTTCGCTTTTCCCTTGCTTGATTCTCCTTCTTTAACTCCTTGAGCTTAATCAATAAATCACTAGTTTAACCATCTTGCTAAACATTCATAATTCAACTACAATGCATATGTATTTTATATTCGCAACATTCTTACTAACGCCCATTTGGTCGATTATACACCCAACCAATATGCACCAAAAATTGATTCAACATTACCTACATACTCACTTTAATGGCAATATATATATATATATATGTACAATGTCAACTAACATCTTTTAATCACCTAATTTCATCTCATGAACATTTAATCAAATTTTCCAATCTAGCATATATTTTCAAATCCATTTGTAACATCATGTACAAACACATATAACATATATCAAAACACAAATTTTTACCTATCATGCAACAAGCATAAATCGCATTTGAGCATGCCATAATACATCCCACACCATCCCCTTTCAATTTTTGGTCATGGTTAAACAAAGAAAACTCCATATCTTACTCAAGAATGCTAAAAGAAATTTCAAGAGTAGCAATCCATCATTACATGTATCATCAACAAGCTTCACATTTAGCATGCAATGGCTTTTTAAACAATACAACCCCAAATACCATTTCCATGGCATAACAAGGATTTGAACCATTAACATGAACACGTTAGCAACAAAACATGCATGAATCTCAGACACAACCTCAAACATACCTTAATCTTGACACAAGTATGACCAAATCTCCTTCTAGTTCTCTTCTAAACCAAGCATGAAGCAAAATCCTTCCTTTTCCCTTAGTATTTTCAGCCAAGAGAGAATGGATGAACAAATTTTTTTTCTTTTTTCCCTACTCACCAAAAAAAGGGGGGCATCCATTATTTTTTTTCATTTTTTATTTTTTCTACATTCCACTAACTAAACATGTTCATTTCCCTTGCCCAATTTTGTCATGGCCGACTTTCCAATTGTATAAACCCTTGATTATTTTTGAATTGTGATTGCTTTTTTAAATATAATTTTAATTAATGAATGAAATTTTCACATGATTTTAAATAATTTATTTATACAAAGGGTTTCAAACCACTTTATAAAAGATGTACAAAACTCATTTAGCCAAGAATGTTTATCTCCCAATATTCCTAAAATGGCAAAGGGCATTGATTTATTTATTATGAAAGTTTTCGGCCAAAAAATCCTAAAGAAATTAAAAGTTTATTTTTTTAGAAAAGATGTAAATTTAGCATTAAATTTTTATTTTTTGAATTTATTAAAGGACTTATAGAAACAGTTAAAGTAATTAATTTTAATATTTGAATGTTGAAAAATGGTTTTTATGTAATTTGATGTAAACATGGGGAAAAAATAATGTATAATTCAAAATTAAAATTTTTGTTTAACCAATGTTTAAAATTGAATAAAAGGTTAAATAAAAGGGAAGGGAATTTTATTTTTTCATAATTCCCAAATTAAAAAGTAAAAAAAAATTATAGGCAATTGCAATTTTAGTATTGGGAGGTAATTTGAATTTGTTATTTGGTTTATAATATTGTTAAATTTGGATCATTGGTAAAAAAAGGGAATTTCTTATTGATTTGAGCAATATGCATGATTAAGTGTTGGTTATTATTTTCATGGTGGAAAATGGGGGAATGATAAATGGGTAAAGTTTTGATGGGTTTGGAAAAATTTCTTTTGGTTTTTTAAAAAATTTTTCCCATTTATTTTTTTTTAAATGGTTTATAAGGAAATTTTGAAAGTTTTTTAAAGTATAAAGTTTCACTAAAAAAATTGTTGAAAATGGAAAGAGATGATTTGGAAGACCAAAGGTGATAATACATTAAAATTAAAGTTGAATTTAATTCCTAAGGAATTCCGGGAATGAAAAATTAATGGGTTAATTCGAAATGGTTTGGTTTATAAGGAAAATTAAGGTAATTGAATTAAAAAAAAAAATTGTGTTTGGATGAAATTTCTTCCTCTTGGGAAAGAAATTTTGGTCTCAAATTTTTTAGAAATAGAAAAATTTGAATTTTCATTGTTAGAAAGGATTAAGAGAATTTAATTATTAAATGAGTTCAAGCTTTAATTTTGAGATGTGATTGGGAGTAAATTTGACATGAGTATTTTGTTAAATATATTGATAAATGTTGAGTTATGATACCATGATATGAACTTAATTATCAAATTGCCAATGCCTTATAATTGGGTTTAATAAAGAGCAATGAGTGGCTAGTAGAATCTAGTAGTCTTGTTATATTCGCCATGAGTTTGTATAATTGGTTTGTAATAGATTAAATTTGTTTATTCAAGCTCAAGAGCTGGAGTCTGGATTCCCAAAATTGACCCTTGCCTGGATGTGGTTTCGGAAAACCGAGGCATAAAAATAATTTACAATTTATTTTGATGCCTATAATTGTGTTAATTCATGGACATTTTTTGATGTTTCGATTTAGAGTTATAAATGGAATTTCACTAGAAAGGGCCTAGTAGTAAACATTGAAAGTATGATGGGAAATGTGGGATGACTAGTTGATAATACATGCAAAAATAAGGGATTTGATGTCAAATTTCCCCTAACATGAAGTGGCCGCCATGACAAGGAATCATGGGCTAAACATGTCATGAAACATGTTTTGTTGGTACTAGGGAGAAACAATAAACAAATGAGTATGGGTAATAAAGAAAGAAAAAAATTGTGTGTATGGAGTGAAACCCCCTCCCTTGCCGTGCATTGTGGAAGAGAAAAGAAAAATTTTGTTCATCCATTTTTTCTTCCAAAAATACTAAGGGAAAAGGGAGGATTTTTTTCATGCTTGGTTTAGAAGAGAACTAGAAGGATTTGGCTAACTTGCATCAAGATTAAGGTATGTTTGAGGTTGTGTCATGAGATTCATGCTTGTTTTGGTTGCTAACTTGATGTGCATGTTAGCCATGGTTCAAATCCTGTTATGCCATGGAAATGGTATTTGGCCAAGGTGGATTTTGTGTTAATGCCATTGCATGTTAAATATGAAGCTTGTTAATGGTGTGTGGGGATTGATGGCCTTGGACTTTCTTTTTAGTATTTTTGAGTGAGACATTGTTCTTTGCTTAATCATGACCAAATGATGGTGTTGGATGTATTTCCCATGGTATATCCAATAAGTATGATTCTATTTGCATGGTTGTTTGGCTTTGAATATTGTTTGCACATGATGAATTGGTATGACATATATACTATTTCAAGGTATATATTTGCTTGGGATGATGTTTTGTTATGTAGTACATGAGAGTGTATTGAGTACAATATGTAATGCATTGTTAGAAAATGCATGCTGTTTTTGTGTGGTATTTTATGAATCGGCCTCAACATGGACATCATATTCCCACGAGGGGAAATTTGTGCATGATTTGTAGAGGCAAGTATTGATGCCTATTCTTGGCTTAGAAAATTCTAAGAGGAATACTAACTAAGGTGTTGAGTCGATTCATGATTTTGTACATATGCATTTTGATGCCTAATGGTAGATATTTATTTTGGCTAGGCATCTTGAATTCCTCTTCCGATGCTCAAATGATAAAACCAATTTATTTGTTAAATTTATCAAGAAGCTAGAGGTGGAGAATCAAGCAAAGGCAAAGGAAAGATAATCGAGTAGTCATTGGAAATCGTTTATCCAATATAAGGTAAGTCAAAATATTGGTGTTGATGTAAATGACCATATATATACACAATTGTGTTTAAATGAATTGATGTTAAATGGAAATGTATGTTATGGAATGATGCCATTGTTGAATGTATAAAGGCAGCAAATGCATAAGGTATTGGTCTCGCACTAAGTGTGGTATAAATGACACTTGTAAGATTGGCACTAAGGCGGGTTTAAAATTGTACAGCACTAAGTTGCGAGTTTGATTATATAGACTAAGTGTAGCTGAAAATTATATAGCACTATGTAAAAGAAGGAAAAATATATAGCACTAAGTGGGATTCACTATATGCCTTGTATTACAATTGGCACTGAGTGGGAATTATCGAGTTAATCCTGACAGGGATCGGGTAAGTACTTCGAGCTCATGATGAATAGAGAATACGCTCATGCTTGGGGTTGTTTGTTAAATTATGTGATGATTGAAATTGTATGGTTGTGCTGGAAAATGAGTTAATGTGTAAAATGCTTCGATTATCTTGTTGTGTAGAATATGAAATGGGATGTATGATTTAGATTGGACCGAAAGGTCCGAGGTATTATGGTATAATTCAATTGGATGAGTACCTAGCCTCGCTTTGTAATGTTGGTTGATCGATCAAAGGATTGATGAATGTTTGACTTACGAGTTGTAAACTCACTCGTGTTTTTTTCTTGTCACCCATTTTAGGTCTCGGATTCATTGTTTATGATCGACCGCTGAAGTCATCACATCGCTGAAATTTGTGGTATTGTTTTCGTTGTTGAAGAACATTTGGCATGTATAGATTATATTTTGTCGAATTGTGGGTTGTAAACTTTGCCATGTGAAAATGGCCTATTGGTCGCAGTGGGATGCTAGAACCTATAGCCACGAGTCTTAGAAACTCTAATTTTGAGCAAGGTGGCCACAATTTGTGTCATGTATGATGGATGATTAAGGCCAAGGAAAGATTCATGAAATTGGCATAGTTCACTGCAGTAACTGTTGGTGACAGCAGCAGGAGATGAGATTGAAAATCACTAAAAATAGTAGAAGTAGAATTAAATAGTGGGTAAATTATGAAATTGAACTGATGAATCTATTTTCATGGATGAAACGAAACGACCATATGAGCAGTATACTGAGAAATATTAAAGTTCTCGTGAGACAGGGCCAGAACGGTTTCTGGGTCCCTGACGCGACTTTGAAAATTTACCAAATTATCCAGAAAGAATTAGGAG
>NW_026441014.1:0-6373 GCF_025698485.1 Gossypium arboreum | reverse complement strand
TCCCATCATACTTTCAAAGTTCACTACTAGGTCCTTTCTAGTGAAATTCACCTTTATAACACTAAATCAATCATCAAAAAATGTCATACATGGATACACACATATTATAGGCATCAAGTAAATTTTAAATTATTTTTATGCTTTTTGTGGTCCCAGACCACCCCGACTAGGGTCAATTTTGGCTTCAAACTCTCCCCACTTAAGAAATTTTGCCCCAAAATCTTACCCAAAATAGGTTTGGATATCGCTTTTTGAGTTCTGGCCCCAAGTAGCTTCTTCTATCCCGGTTGAGCCATAACATTTTACTAGAACCCGCTTGTTTCGCAACTTTCCTTCTCGTGATAGGATACGAATCGGTTCTTCCTCATAACTCATATTAGCTTGAATTTTAATTTCGATGGACTAATCACGTGCGATGGATCGGATCTATAGCCGAAGCATCAAACGTGAAAGACATCGTGAACCTTTTCGAGTTCGGGGAAAAATCAAACGATATGCCCGGACCGACTTCCCCGATATCTCATATGGCCCAATGAACCTGGCTCAACTTGCTTACGTTAACCAGTATCTTTTTCCAAGGCGATACCTTGAAAACACTTTATCACCCACGATACTCGATATCCTTACGCTTCATATCCGCTGCAACTTGACGATCAAGGCTATCTTGACTTTCACGGATTACTTTCACTTCCTTCAAAATCCCTAATCAAATCCACGAAAATCTTGCTTTCACCAAGCTCGTCCAAAACAATGGTGTACGGCATTTCGCTTACAAAGCCTCCGTAGGTGCCATCTTAATACTTGATTGAAATGTTGTTGTGCGAATTCAATCAACGGCAAATACCGTTCCCATGAACCACTAAACTCGAGGCGCAACATCTTAACATATCCTCAAGTATCTGAATTATCCGCCGGATTGACCATCGGTTTGGGGGTGAAAGCGGTTGAAATGCAACTTGGTACCCAAAGCCTCTTGCAATTTCTTCCAAAATCGCGATGTAATCTTGGGTCTCTATCACACGATAGAAATAGGCACCCCATGCCATCAATAATTTGGGAGGCGATAATTCCAATTTATTGAGCAAAAACCGTGGACAGGGATAAAATGAAGGATTGGTGTCTATCAACAATGACCCAAATCGATCTTTCTTACTTGCAAACCGTAATCCGATATAAAATCCATTGTCACCGATCCCATTTCTATTCGGTATCATGATTGGTCAAGTAATCCCGATGGCACTTGATGTTTCCGCTTTCACTCGTTGACATATCGGACACCTTGAAACAAATTGAAATGTCTCACTTCATCGGGCCACCAAAATTGGCGTTTGGTCATTGTACATTTTAGTACTACCCGTGGATTGACATTCGACTCTGTGAGCCTCGCTCAAAATCATCGAAACAAGTTCAATTCCTTGGAATACATAATCGACCCTTGAACGTCAAGCGTCATTGTCGTCAATCTGAAATTCGATTCTTCATCCAAACACATTCGCTCAAACTAGCGACCAATTCACGTCGACCTTCGAGATTCAAGTATTTGATGAATCAATAACGGTTTGGCCTCTAATTGACTACTAGCACCTCCTCGGGTGAAACGGATAAATGAGCATCCATCGCTCTCAAAGCGTAGCTTGCGACTTAAAGCATCGGCCACCACGTTGGCCTTTCAGTGATAATCAATGATGAGTTCATAGTCTTTCAACAACTCAAGCCAACGTCTTTGTCGCAGGTTTAAATCTTTCGAGTCATCAAATATTTTAGACTCTTGTGGTCAATAAATATGACACCTTTCTCCAAACAAGTAATGCGCCATATCTTCAAGCGAACACTATGGTCTGCTAGTTCAAGGTCATGGGTCGGATAGTTTCTCTCATGCGGCTTTAGTTGTCTCGGCGTGAGGCCACAACTCGACCTTCTTGCATCAACACACACCTAACCCAAGCAAGGATGCGTCACGATATGACAAACTCTTTACGGACTTACTGATTAGCTCGGGGCCTCGGTTAAACAAGTTTTAGTCGATCGAAACTTTCTTGATGTTCGACCACTCGAACTCAACATCTTTTGGAGTAGTTTAGTCATCGTATGCTATCATCGAAAAACCTTCCACAAATCGTCGATAGTATCCAAGCAAGCCCCAAAAGCTCTAACCGGTAACATTCCTTGGAGGTTTCCAATTGACTATGGTCGAAATTTTGTTGGTCCACCGACACCGACACGGACACCACGTGCCCCAAAAAAGCTAACCTCTTCGGTCAAAATTCACATTTACGAACTTTGCGTATAGCTTATCTCGTAAGATTTGCAACACTAGCCTCGGTGTTCAGATGTTTAGTTTCATCTCTCGAATTGACCTAAATGTCATCGATAAATACAACTACTGAACCGATCCAAGTATGGCCGAAAATTCTATTCATTAAATCCATAAACACCGAGGGCATTAGTGAGCCCAAACGGCATCACCAAGAATTAGAGTGACCGTACTCGTTCTAAAAGCGGTTTTGGTATGTCCGATTCTCGGACCCTCAATGATAGTACCCGACCTTAAATCTATCTTTGAAAACACCGAGGCTCCCTTTAATTGATCAAACAAATCGTCAATTTGTGGCAACAGATATTTATTCTTTATCGTCACTTTATTGAGTTGACGATAGTCGATGCAAAACCTCATGCTTCCGCCTTCTTTTCACAAACAATCAGTGCGCCATGGAGAAAAACTTCGGTCGGCGAAACCTCTATCCGTCAATTCTTGCAATTGGACCTTCAATTCCTTTAACTCGTTAATGCCATACGATCACGGACTATCGAAATTGAGTGGTACCGGTACCAATTCGATGCCAAATTCTACTTCGAATAGGTGGTAAGCGGCAATTCTTGGGAAAACATCCGGTATTCACAAACCACGGACGATTCGGGTTTCTTTCGATTCCTTGTCATCGAGCACGTCGCAAAGTCGCCGCACCTTTTCACATATTTACGGGCCAACATCGGCGATATTACGGTGGCAACTCCTTTAAGTCCGTAGACTCAACCGTATTATCTTGTTATTCGCGCTCCTCAAATCGATAGTCTTGCTCTTGCAATTTACACCGCATCGTGCATGGTCAACCAATCCGGACCAAGAATAACGTCGAACTCATCGAGCGGAAAAGCATCAAGTCCGGGAAAACAAGAACCTCGAACACTAGGGGACTTTTCTTGCACACTTTGTTGACAAGCACGTAATGACCCAAGGGGTTTGATACCGAATTACAAACTCGATAGACTCAATAGGCAAGTCTTCTTGGATGCTAAGGTTTCACATATATATGAATGAGTAGAACCGGGTCAATCAAAGCAATCACATTTGTATTGAAAAGAGTGAAAGTACGGTAATGACATCGGAGGCAAGATCCTCGCTGCGCGTGGCATAAGTCCTCGCGAGGAGCACGAGCCTCGAGATCCGATGGTAGCATCTCTAGATCCTCTCCGACCATCGACATTGCCCATATTTCTAGGTGGCCTACCTCGAGGCCAGGTAGCACCGGGTTTCCACTCGACTCACATTCTCAAGCATCCTCGGGCAATCCTTCATAAAGTGGTGGCCGTTCCACACTTATAACAGAGGCGATCACGAAACCAACACTCCCGAATGCCATTTGCCACAATGTGGACACTCCGCCCTCTCTCGGCGATCATTTCCACCATGCGATCGAAGTGACTCGTGTGGTCACAAGGGTCGATCAGCGTCCTCATCTAGAAAAGCCGAAACGCCTCTAGACCGGCTCACATCATCTCGAAATCTCTTGATGCTTGTTGAAGAGACTTTCCGAGGACCTCTTCGAATTCTCCGGTTCCCATCAACTTTTTGTTTCTCCTTTCTAAGCTCTTCGACTTTACAAGCTCGCTCAACAAGTACTACGAACTCTCGTATCTCGAGAATGCCAGCGAACATCCTTATATCATCATTCAGCCCATCCTCGAAGCGTTTACATAATAGCTGGACGAAATGCATTCTCGCGTCTGGCTAAGCCTCACAAACTTTCGTTCGTAGATCGAATCGGACATAGAACCTTGCTTAAGATCAAGAAATTCCTTCGCTTTTGGTCGATGAATCTCGACTAATATACTTTTTTGAACTCGGTTTGAAAGAATTCCCAAGTCACTTGCTCTCTAGGCACCACGAAGTCGAGTACTCCACCAATAGTAGGCGGACTCACGTAGCAAGGAGATGGTACACTTTAAGCACTCATCGGTGTATGCAGGATAGCTCATCGAGCACCCGATAGTGTTATCAACCAAAATTCAGCTCGCTCGGCATCATCATCATCCGTAGCCTTAAATTCAGTGGCCCCATGTTTTGAATCCTATCATTGAGGCTTACTTGACCTTATTTGGTCGATCACCGAGGTATTGTGGGTCTGGGGTTGCATTTGTCGGGAATGGAGGTTGTGGAACAGAGTGTTAGTTCGAATGTATTGATTAAACCATTCGTTCATCACACTATAAAAGGCTTGCCTAGCCTCATCATTCGGATTGCTGGCCATAGGTTGAGAGTCCGCTGGCGCTGTCCCTTGCGGGAGCAGCGCCACACTCTCCACACCATCAGCTATCGCTCGGTTGGGATCGGGATCCATTGCTAATAACAAACACAAAGTCAAATTGTCAGAAATCACCACACTATCGATTCATCATTTAATGGCATGTATAGCTAGACCCCAAACACATCACGGTAGTCCTAGAATCGACTAAACCGTGGCTCGATACCAATAAAATTGTAACACCCAACCGAGACCATCGCGTTATGGACACGAGGGTTAACAAGCCAAGTTCACATGTTTTGCCCACCAATTTGGCATTTCCAGTCAGGCTGGAAGACTGCGTCACCGTCGCCTTAAAAATCATATCTCGAGTTTCAAAACTCGGAAACTGGTTTCGTAAATTTTCCTGAATTTAGACTCATATATCCATCCATGGATTTATTTCTAGAATTTTGGTCCGGCCAATTGGTACAGTTTATTAGTTAAAGTCACCCATGTTACAGGGATCGACTGCTCTGACCTTCTCGCGGTATAACTTGAATATCTCTGTACAGGGCTTTAATGCTGGTGCCGTTTGTTTCTAATGAAACTAGACTCAAAATGGAATCTGTACATATAAGGTATGTCTCCTAATTCTTTCTGGATAATTTATAGTTAATTTTAAAGTTGCGACAGGGGACCCAGAAACCATTCTGGCCCTGTTTCACAATAGCTTCAATATCTCTTAACATGTAACTCCTATGATCATTTCGCTTCTTCCATATGAAAATAGACTCATCAAGGTTAATTTACATAGCTTATTCACTATTTAATACCATTCCTACAATTTTGGTGATTTTGACATTCACGTCACTGCAGCTGGCAGCATCTGTTTTAAGGTAGGTCTTATCTATTTTTGTAGTCTCCATCAACCAACTAGTCTTGCCATACATAGGTTCACATATGATCATTTTAACCATACCAATGGCTGATCATGTGACCAACACTCCCATTTCCGATCCATAATCACATCATGACACCATATATATACATTCAAACCATAAATAGTCTAAGTTCATGCTTCCTTTTACGAGCCATTTTCGATGGCGTATACATATACATCGCCACATTTTTAAACCAACAAGGGTAGTCCTATACATGCCATTTCAAAGTTCAACCAAAATTTATACCAAAATAGAGGCGTGGATAGTGTGGATGACTTCGACTTTATTGATCCCGAGTCCGTTTGCTATCGAGCGAAATCTATAAAACAGAGGGCCAAAGCAACGGGGTAAGCATTTTTATGCTTAGTAAGTCTCAAGGAATATAATCAGCTTTAATTAAAGCAATACATTCACATAACCAAATGCATCATTTCATTAATGCACATTCACATAATCGTACTTACTTCACCATCCCAACACTTATGTTCATACACAAATAACGGCTTCATTAAGGCCGATAACTCGCTCCATCATAGGAGCGGATATTCATACGCTCTTACTCCTAGCGCGCAAAGCACACACCGCACTTACCTTGTCATTGGGAAATTTCACAAGTGCATTAGCTGAAATTTTCCAGCAAGCTTATAATTTTCAAATCACATACCTTTGGAGTTTAACGGACGTCGCTACTCGTTCAATCACCTTGGACATAGCCGTTATGGTAACCCGCACCAAGGCCTACGGGACTTAACCGGATATCACGATTTGCAAAATGCCTTTGGTCTTAGCCGGATTTAACAACTTGCACGAATGCCTTGGTCTTAGCCGATATAGCTACTAGCACAATTGCCTTGGTCTTAACCGATATAATTTTCAGCATAATTGTTTGGGCTTAGGATATCATTCAATTTTCCCAACACAATAACA
>NW_026441013.1:0-7090 GCF_025698485.1 Gossypium arboreum | reverse complement strand
AGACCATGGGCTAGGTAGAATTCAAGCTAACAACTAAAACATGCATCTCTAAACATCATCAAACATACCTTAGCCTAGTTACATGCATGGAACCTCTTCAACCTTTCCCTCCCTTCCCCTTAAAATTTTCCCCAAGGATGAACCAAAGGATGAACACTTTTTTTTTTGTTTTCTTTCCTTCAACTCACGGCAATGGGGGCATGGATGACACCATTTCCTTTTTTTTTTTCATCTCCTCCCTTTCATTATTTTATTTTCCTTACATAATGCATTAAGCCAACATGTCTATGACATGTTTTTTTAACCATAACATCTTGTCCACCCATGCTCATGGCCCCACTACATATTAGCGGAAATTGACATGCAAGTCCTCCCTTTTGATTACATGCACTATTAGATCCTTGTAAATTAGCCTATCACATTTCAAAGATGTCACAATAAGTCCTTTTGACTAAATTGCATGCAATTTACTAAATCGAAGCCTAAAACTTTCACAATTCATAATCACATATTTTAGACAATAAATATCATGTTCAAATAATTTGGTGATTCGGTTTTGGTCCAAACGCTTTCCACTAGGGTCACTTTAGGCATCACAACTCTCCCCATAAGAAATTTTCGTCCAAAATTGGGTGGTACCAGTACCAATTGATGCAAATTCTATTTCCGAATAGGTGGTAAACCCGGCAATTCTTGGAAAACATCCGGTATTCACAAACCACGCAGATTGGGTTTCTTCTCGATTCCTTGTCATCGTACGAGCAAGGTCGCCGCACCCTTTTCATATTCGGGCCAACATCGCGATATTACATTGGCAACCCTTTAAGTCCGTGGACTCAACCCAATTATTTCATTATTCGCGCTTCAAATCGATAGTCTTGCTCTTGCAATTTACAACCGCATCGTGCATGGTCAACCAATCCAAACCAAGAATAACATCGAACTCATCGAATGGCAAAAGCATTAAGTCCCGGAAAACAAGAACCCGAACACTGGGGACTTTTCTTGCACCTTTGTTAACAAGCCGTAATGACCCAAGGGTTTGACACGAATTACAAACTCATGAGACTCAATGGGCAAAGTCTTACGATGCTAAGGTTTCACATATATATGAATGAGTAGAACCGGGTCAATCAAAGCAATTACATTTGTATTGAAAAGAGTGAAATGCGAATAACATCCGGAGGCGGCATCCTCGGCGGCCGATGGCATAAGTCCTAGCAGACACGAGCCTCGGATCGATGGTAGCATCTCTAGATCCTCTCGAGCCACGACATTGCCCATATTTCTAGGTGGTCTACCTCGAGGTGGTAGCACCGGGTTTGCACTCGACTTGCATTCTTCATGCATCCTCGCAATCCTTCATAAAGTGGTCGGCGATCCACACTTATAGCGAGGCGATCACGAAACCAACAGCTCCCAATGCCATTTGCCACAATGTGGACACTCCGCCCTCTCGGCGATCATTTCACACCGCGATCGAGGTGACTTCGTGGGTCACGAGGTCAATCGCGTCCTCGTCTAGAAAAGCCGAAACGCCTCTAGACCGCTCGCATCATCTCGAAATCTCTTGATGCTTGTTGAAGAGACTTTCCGAGGACCTCTTTCGAATTCTCAATCCCCACATCACTTTTTGTTTCTCCTTTCTAAGCTCTTGCTTTACAAGCTTCGCCAACAAGTACCGAACCTCGTATCTCGAGAATGCCAACAAACATCCTTATATCATCATTCAGCCCATCCTCGGCGTTTCATATAATAGCTTGGACGAAATCATTCTCGCGTCGGCTAAGCCTCACAAACTTTCGTTCGTATCGGTAATCGGACATAGAACCTTGCTTAAGATCAAGAATTCCCTCCGCTTTTGGTCGATGAATCTCGACTAATATACTTTTTTGAACTTCGGTTAGAAAGAATTCCCAAGTCACTTGTTCTCTAGGCACCCAAGTCGAGTACTCCACCAATAGTAGGCGGACTCGCGTGCAAGGAGATGGTACACTTTAAGCACTCATCGGTTAGCGGATAGCTCATCAAGCACGGATAGTGTTATCTAACCATAATTCACTCTTGCATCATCATCATCCGTAGCCTTAAATTCGGTGGCCCCATGTTTTAATCCTATCGGTGGGGCTTACCCGACTTATTTGGTCGGATCGGGAGGTATTGTAGGTGGGTTGCATTAATGGGAATGGAGGTGGTGGAACAAGTGTTGGTTGAGTATTGATTAAACCATTCGTTCATCACACTATAAAAGGCTTGCCTAGCCTCGTCATTAGGATTTTGCCATAGGTTGAGAGTCCTGGCGCTGTCCCTTCGGGAGCAGCGCCACACTCTCCACATCATCGCTATCGCCGGTTGGGATGGGATCCATTCTATAAACAAACATGAAGTCAAATTGTCGAATTCATCACACTATCGATTCATCATTTAATGGCATGTATAGCTAGACCCAAACACATCACGGTAGTCCTAGAATCGACTAAACCGTGGCTCGATACCAATAAAATTGTAACACCCCAAACCCGAGACCATCGGGTGTCGGACCCGAGGTTAACAAACCAAGTTCACATGTTTTTGCCCACCAATTTGACATTTCCAGTCAGGCTGGAAAACTGCGTCACTGTCGCCTTAAAAATCATATCTCGAGTTTCAAAACTGGAAACTGGTTTCGTAAATTTTCCTGAATTTAGACTCATATATCCATCCATGGATTTATTTCTAGGATTTTGGTCGGGCCAATTGGTACAGTTTATTAGTTAAAGTTACCCCTGTTACAGGGATCGACTGCTCTGACCTTCGCGCGGTATAACTTGAATATCTCTGTACAGGGCTTTAATGCTGGTGTCGTTTGTTTCTAATGAAACTAGACTCAAAATGGAATCTGTACATATAAGGTATATCTCCTAATTCTTTTGGATAATTTATAGTGAATTTTAAAGTTGCGACAGGGAACCCAGAAACCATTCTGGCCCTGTCTCACAATAGCTTTAATATCTCTTAACCTGTAACTCCTATGACCGTTTCGTTTCTTCCATATGAAAATAGACTCATCAAGGTTCATTTACATAGCTTATTCACTATCTAATTCCATTCCTATGAATTTTGGTGATTTTTCACATTCATGCCACTGCAGCTGGCAGCATCTGTTTTAAGATAGGACTTACCTATTTGGTGGTCTCCATGATTCAACTAGCCTTACCATACATAGGTTCATATATGATCATTTTAACCATGCCAATGGCTGATCATATGACCAACATTCCCATTTCCAAGCCATAGCCACATCATGACACAAAATATATACATACAACCCAATTAGTCTAAGTTCATGCTTCCTTTTGAGCCATTTTCGCACGGATATACTTACATTACAACATATTTAACAAACAAGGGTAGTCCTATACATGCCATCTCAAGTTCAACCAAAAATTTATACCAAAATGGAGGCTTGATAGTGTGGATGACTTACTTCAACGATCCCAAACCGATTGCCTCGAGCGAAATCTAGAAAACTAAGAGCCAAACAACGGGGTAAGCATTTTTATGCTTAGTAAGTCTCAAGGAATATAATGAACTATAAATTTACAGCAATACATTCACATAGCCAAATGCATCATTTCATTAATACACATTCTTACTTCATACTTCATCATTATATAAGTTCGCAAAGCATCAATCAATTCAATAACTGAAATTCATTAGTCGATTGGCAATGTTGCTCAAACACGTCGACTTTCCATTGCGCATATAACGTACCTTATCCTTTGGGCTTTCCAGTGTACTAATTAAATTCATTTGCAACCAACACTCACCTCCAGCCCAAGATTCTTGAATATAACCGGATTTAATCACGGCACAAATGCCTTGGTCTTAGCCGGATAGAGTAATTCCACGAATGCCTTGGCCTTAGCGGATATAGCCACTAGCAAATTGCCTTGGGTCTTAACCCGGATATAATTTCCACATAGTTGTCTTGGCTTAGCCCGGATATCATTCAATTTCTCATGCACACATACATCAATAATCATTGGACATACATATTTCATTTTATTACTTAAGGCTCAAACACAATTATAATCATTAGCATATTCCTTGGGACTTAGCGGGTGGAATTCAAATACTCATACACACATAATCAATAATCATACACATCCATATTTCATCTCACATAATTCAAGTAAGGTCACTTCTTGAGGACTTACCTCGGATGTTGTCGACGGCTTTTTGCTATTCGATCACCTTTTCCTTCCCTTGTCCAATTGTGGCCCTCTTAGCTCTTGAGCTAATTCAAACAAATTCAATTTATTAAAACCTCATTGTGCTTGCTTATAAATATGACAAGGATTTTAAATGGTCATATGGCACTCTTTAGCTTGAATACAAAATGGTCATGCCATTTTATACTACATCAAGCAATTCAATACAATTTATTTGAGCATCAAGGAAATGCTAAGGCCTTCAATAGGCTACCCAAGGCGAATATTCATGTACATGTTGAGGTCAATTTTGCACTTAATACCTCAAAAAACAGCATGCAATCTACTAATTAATGCTTTTGACATTGTGGCCAAAACTTATAATATAGCATCAAGCACTTATATGTGTGCTAGGTCGAATTTGCTTGCAATTTCACAAGCATTCTTCCACATTTTCTTCTTTAAATCAATATATTCATCACTTAGTTCATAACCAAACATAATGTGCAATCATATATATGCATATAGAGCATGGCCGAATTTTCAAGGTGTCCATAGCCATCCAAAACACAAATTTTAACTAACATGCAAGAAGCATGAATCATGCTCAAGAATGCATCATGGCCGAATATGACAATCATGCTCCTTTTCAACTTTAATCATGATAAAACAAAAGAAAACTCAAAATCTTACTCATGAATAGAAAATCCATCATTGCATGCATCATCATCAAGCTTCACACTTAGCATGCAATGGCTTTATCACCATAACAACTTTGCCCAAATACCATTTCCATGGCATAACAAAGATTTGAGCCATGGCTAACATGCACATCAAGTTAGTAACCAAGTCATGCATGAAACTCCAAACACAACCTCATACATACCTTAATCTTGGTACAAGTATGGCCAAATCTCCTTCTAGTTCTCTTCTAAACCAAAAATGGAGCAAAATCCTTTCTTCCTCCTTATGATTTTCGGCCAAAAGATGAGAAAGGATGAACAAATTTTTGTTTTCTTTCTTTTGGTTGCACGACAATGGGGAAATGCTACTCTCTCACACATTTTTTCATTCTTTTCTTACCCATGCTTATTTGTTTATGATTTCTCCTAATGCCCAACAAAACATGTTTCATGACATGTTTAGCCCATATCACTTTGTCATGGCGCCATCATTTGTAAAAGGGAAATTGACATGCAAGTCCATTATTTTGCATGCATGCTTTAATTAGTCATCACATATTTCCTATCGTACTTTCAAAGTTCACTACTAAGTCCTTTCTTATAAATTAGCACCTAATTAATAAAAATCGAGACACGAAATATTTCGCATACCAATTCCACATACAATAAGCACGGAATATAACACTTAATTATTCTTGTGACTCGGTTTCGTGGTCCCAAACCACTCTCCCACTAGGGTCACATTGGGTGTCACAACTCTCCCCTCAAGAGATTTTCGCCCAAAAGCTTACCTAAATAGGTTCGGATATCGCCCTCATAGAGTTCTCGGTCTCCCAAGTAGCTTCTTATCCTGCTTGAGCCATAACACTTTCACTAGCGGAACCCGCTTGTTTCAACTCTTTCACTTCTGTGATAGGATACAATTGGTTCTTCCTCATAACTCATATTAGCTTGAATTTCAATTTCGATGGACTAATCACGGCGTTGGATCGGATCTATAACGTCAAGCATCGACCGTGGAAGACATCGTGAACCTTTTTGAGTTCGGGGGCAAAATCAAACGATATGCCCGGACCGACTCGCTCGATATCTCATATGGCCCAATGAACCTCGGGCTCAACTTGCCCTAAGAACCGAGTATCTTTTCCAAGGCGATACCTTGAGAAACACTTTATCACCCACCGAACTCGATATCCTTACGCTTCATATCCGCGTTTCCGACGATCGAAGGCTATCTTCAAACTTTCACGGATTACTTCCTTCTCTTCACATCCCTAATCAAATCCACCAAAATCTTGCTTTCACCAAGCTCTTAAAACAATGGTGTACGGCATTTACGCCGAAAAGCCTCATAAGGTGCCATCTTAATGCTCGATTGAAAATGTTGTTGTGAATTCAATCAACGGCAAATACCGTTCCCATGAACCACTAAACTCGAGGGCGCAACATCTTAACATATCCTCAAGTATCCGAATTACCCTTCGGATTGACCATCGGTTTGGGGTGAAAGGCGGTCTGAAATGCAACTTGGTACCCAAAGCTTCTTGCAACTTTTTCCAAAACCAAGGTAAATCTCGGATCTCTATCCACACGATAGAAATAGGCACCCGTGTAATTTCACAAGAAACGTAAATTCCACTAATTTGTCCATTGAAAAATCCGCGGGGGGACAAAGTGGGGACTTAGTCAATCGATCTAAACCCAAACCGCATCCTTCACTTGGACAATGGCTCCGGATACAAAGTCCATTGTGACTCGATCCCATTTCCACTGGGATCGTGATTGGGTAAGTAATCAAGGCACGATGTTCGCTTTCACTTGTTGACATATTAAACATCTTGAAACAAAGTCGAGATGTCTGCCATACCATGCCACCAAAATCGCGTTTCAAATCATTGTACATCTTCGACTCCCGTGGATTGCCATTTGGCTAAATGGGTTCTTAATTATCAAATGAGTTCAATTCCTTGGGACAAACGACTTTTTGAACCTCAAACAATCGCATCGCGATTTGAAACTCGAGTCCTCGTTGAACACCAGCCGTTTTGCAACCAACTCTCTCGATTTAAGCTTCTCAATTTGGTGTGTCAAAGTGGTTTGGCTTTCAATTCAGCCACTAAACACTTTGTCGGATCAAAAGTGCACATTCATCGCTCGAAAGTGAATAACGATTTCACTCAAGGCATCCCAACCACATTCGCCTTTCGGGTGATA
>NW_026441012.1:0-6126 GCF_025698485.1 Gossypium arboreum | reverse complement strand
TTAAACCAATATATTCATCACTTAGTTCATAACCAAACATAATGTGAAATCATATATATGCATATATGAGCATGGTCAATTTTCAAGGTGTCCATAGCCATCCAAAACACAAATTTTTAACTAACATGCAAGAAGCATGAATCATGCTCAAGAATGCATCATGGCCAATATGACAATCATGCTCCTCTTCAACTTCAATCATGATAAAACAAAGAGAAAACTCAAAGTCTTACTCAAGAGTAGACAATCCATCTTTGCATGCATCATCATCAAGCTTCACACTTAGCATGCAATGGCTTTATCACTATAACAACTTTGGCCAAATACCATTTCCATGGCATAACAAAGATTTGAGCCATGGCTAACATGCACATCAAGTTAGCAACCAAAACATGCATGAAACTCCCAACACAACCTCATACATACCTTACTCTTGATGCAAATTTAGCCAAATCACCTTCTAGATCTCTTCTAAACAAAGGAAATGAAGCAAAATCCCTCTTCCTCTTAGTATTTTGGCCAAAAAGGAGAGAACAAGGATGAACAATTTTTTGTTTTCTTCTTGGTTGCACGGCAATGGGGGAATGCTACTCTCTCACACACATTTTTTTTTCATTCTTTTCTTACCCATGCTTATTTGTTTATTATTTCTCCCTAATGCCCAACAAAACATGTTTCATGACATGTTTAGCCCATATCTCTTTGTCATGGCCGCCATCACTTGTAAAGGGGAATTTGACATGCAAGTCCATTATTTTGCATGCATGCTCTACTTAGTCATCACACATTTCCTATCGTACTTTCAAAGTTCACTACTAAGTCCTTTCTAGTGGAATTCACCTTTATAACACTAAATCAATCATCATAAAATGTCATACATGAGCACTACATATTATAGGCATCAAAATAAATTTTAATTATTTTTATGCCTCGGTTTTGTGGTCCCAAACCACATTCCGACTAGGGTCAATTTTGGTCGTCACAACTCTCCCCACTTAAGAAATTTTCGCCTCAAATCTTACCAAATAGGTTTGATATCGCTTTTCATAGAGTTCTCGCTCCCAAGTAGCTTCTTCTATCCCGTGCTTGAGCCATAACACTTTCACTAGTGGAACCCGCTTGTTTCGCAACTCTTTCACTTCCCGTGATAGGATATTAATCGCTTCTTCCTCATAACTCATATTGGCTTGAATTTCAATTTCGATGGACTAATCACGCATGGCGGATCGGATCTATAGCATCAAGCATCAAACATGAAAGACATCGTGAACCTTTTGAGTTCGGGGCAAAATCGGATATGCCACCGACCAACTCGCCTGATATCTCATATGGTCCAATGAACTCGGCTCAACTTGCCCTTACGGAACTCGAGTATCTTTTTCCAAGGCGATACCTTGAGAAACACTTTATCACCCACCGATACTCGACATCCTTACGCTTCAGATCCCAGTATTTACTTTCGACGATCGAGGCTATCTTCAGACTTTCACGGATTACTTTCACTTCTGCTCAAAGATCCCTAATCAAATCCACCTCAGAATCTTGCTTTCACCGAGCTCATTAAAACAATGGCGACGGATTTACTATCGATAAGGCCTCAGGGTGCCATCTTAATACTTGATTGAAAGCTTGTTGTAGAGTGAATTCAATTAACGCAAATACCGCTCCCATGAACCACTAAACTCGAGGACGCAACATCTTAACATATCCTCAAGTATCCAATTACTCGCCGGATTGACCATCGGTTTGGGGGTGAAAGGCTGTGAAATGCAACTTGGTACCCAAAGCTTCTTGCAACTTTTTCCAAAATCGCGAGGTAAATCTCTGATCTCTATCCGACACGATAGAAATAGGCACCCCGTAATTTCAAACTGAGAAACGACAATTCCGCTTAATTTGTCCATTGAAAATCCAGACGACGGGACAAAGTGGGCCGACTTAGTCAATCGATCTACCACGACCCAAACCGCATCCTTCTTACTCCGACAATGGTAGTCCGATACAAAGTCCATTGTGACTCGATCCCATTTCCACCGGCATCGTGATTGGTCAAGTAATCAAGGCACCGATGTTCCGCTTTCACTTGTTGACATATTAAACATCTCAAACAAAGTCGAGATGTCTCGCTCATACCATGCCACCAAAACCGACGCTTCAAATCATTGTACATCTTCGTATTCCGGTGGATTGCCATTCGCTACAATGGGCTTCATCTGTAATTATCGAAATGAGTTCAATTTTTGGGACACAGACGATTTTTGAACCTCAAACAATCGCATCGCCGATTTGAAACTCCGAGTCCTTGTTCGAACATACGCAGCCGCTTTTGCAACCAACTCGCATCGATTTTCCGAGCTTCTAATTTGGTGTGTCAATAATGGTTTGGCTTTCAATTCAGCCACTAACACACCGCTTGGATCGGATAGACAAGTGCACATTCATCGCCGTAATGTGAATAACGATATTCACTCAAGGCATCCGCAACCACATTCGCTTTCCCGTGATAGTCAATGATCACTCATAATCCTTTAATGTCCGAGCCAACGCCTTTGTCGCAGATTAAGTCTCTTTGGGTCATCAAATACTTGAGACTTTTGTGATTCGAGTATACATGGCACCTTTCACCAAATAAGTAATGTCGCCAAATCTTTTAAGGCTAATACGATGGCGCCAATTCGAGATCATGAGTCGGATAATTTTTCTCATGTGGCTTTAATTGCCTCGACGATAGGCCACAACTCGACCTTCTTGCATTAATACGCAATCTAACCCAAGTAGAGAGGCCGCTATAGATGACAAACTCTTGCGACTCGTTGCACTAGAATTGGGGCTTCACCAAATAAGTTTTCAGCTGATCGAAACTTTTTGGCATTTCGTCCATTCAACTTAACGCCCTTTGGAGTAGACTTCATCAGTGGCTATCGGAGAAGCCTTTACAAATCGTTTGAATAACCAAAGCCCCAAAAGCTTCAACCTCAGAATATTTCTGAGGCTTCCAATTTAGTATGGTGAAATTTTATTCTGCCCATCAATACCCGAGCAGATACCACATGACCCAAGAAGCTAACCTCTTAACCGTAACTCACACTTGCTTAACTTAGCATATAATTGCTTGTCCCTGTAAAATTTGCAAAGACTAACCGCAGGTGTTCAAAGATGTTCGGTCTCATTTCTTGAATAGACCAAGATGTCATCAATGAACACGATACTAATCGATCCAAATATGGTCTAAAGATCCGATTCATTAAATCCATAAATATCAGTAGGGCATTAGTGAGCCCAAACGGCATCACTAGGAACTCATAGTGACCATATCTCGCTCAAGGCGCCTTGGGTACGCTCAATCTCTGATTCGCAATTGATAGTAGCCCGATCTCAAATCTATTTTCGAGAACACCGAGGCTCCCTTCAGCTTGATCGAACAAGTCATCAATACGGGCAACGGATATTTGTTCTTTATCGTCGCTTATTGTCGACGATAGTCGATGCACAATGCATGGTTCCATCCTTCTTCTTCACGAACACCTGCAGCACCCAAGGCTAAAAACTCAAGAGAAAACCTCTATCCACCAATTCTGCAACCGAGCTTAACCCTTTAATTCCTTGGTGCCATGATACGAGCTATCGAAATTGAGGGTACCTGTACCAATTCGATGCCAAATTCTATTTCCGAACAGTGGTAAACCCGACAATTCTTCGGAAAACATCCGTATTCACAAACCACGCATGATTCGGTTTCTTCTCCGATTCTTGTCATCGAGTAGACGCAAGGTACGCCGACCCTTTCTTACATATTTCGCCAACATCACGATATTACATGGCAACCCTTTAAGTCCGTGGACTCAACCCTAATTATTTCATTATTCAAGACTCAAATCAATAGTCTTGTCTTGCAATTTACAACCGCATCGCATGGTCAACCAATCCAAACCAAGAATAACATCGAACTCATCGAACGAAAAGCATTAAGTCCACGAAAACAAGAACCTAACACTAGGGGACTTTTCTTGCACACTTTGTTAACAAGCACGAATGACCCAAGGGTTTGACACCGACTACAAACTCAAGAGACTCAATAGGCAAAGTCTTATCGATGCTAAGGTTTCACATATATATGAATGAGTAGAACCAGGTCAATCAAAGCAATCACATTTGTATTGAAAAGAGTGAAAGTACCTAATAACATCTGAGAGGCAAGATCCTCGCGAGCAGATGGCATAAGTCCCAGCAGAGCACGAGCCTCGATCCGATGGTAGCATCTCTAGATCCTCTCGACCGCCACGACATTGCCCATATTTCTAGGTGGCCTACTCGAAAAGGGTAGCACCCGGTTTGCACTGACTTACATTCTGCTCATGCATCCTAATCATAAAGTGGTCTCGATCCACACTTATAGAAGAGCTCACAAACCAACATTCCCAATGCCATTTGCCACAATGTGGACACGCCTCTCTACGATCATTTCCACCATCAGCATCAAGGACTCGTGGTCACAGGGTCGATCGCCTCGCTAGAAAAGCCCAAACGCCTAGACCGCTCGATCATCTCGAAATCTCTTCGATGCTTGTTGAAGAGACTTTCCGAGGACCCTTTCGAATTCTCCAACCCTACATCAGCTTTTTGTTTCTCCTTTCTAAGCTCTTCGCTTTACAAGCTCGCTCAACAAGTACTACAAACTCGTATCTCGAGAATGCCAACAAACATCCTTATATCATCATTCAGCCCATCCTCGGCTGCCATACATAATAGCTTCGATTAAATGCATTCTCGCACAGATCGCTAAGCCTCACAAACTTTCGTCAGAGTCAGAACGACATAGAACCTGCTTAAGATCAAGAAATTCCTCCGCTTTGGTCGATGAATCGATCCGATATACTTTTTCTAACTCTTTGAAAGAATTCCAAGTCACTTGCTCTCTAGGCACCACGTGTCGAGTACTCCACCAATAGTAGGCGGACTCATGAAAGGAGATGGTACACTTTAGCACTCATCGTGTAGGATAGCTCATCAGCAATCTTGGATAGTGTTATCTAACCAAAATTCAAGGCCAGATCATCATCATCCGTAGCCTTAAATTCAGGGCCCCATTTTCAATCCTATCGATCGGGGCTTACTTGACCTTATTTGGTCAGTCACCGGAGGTATTGTAGGTGCGGGTTGCATTTGTCGAATGGAGGTTGTGGAATGTACCGTGTTGGTTCGAATGTATTGATTAAACCATTCGCTCATCACACTATAAAAGGCTTGCCTAGCCTCGCATTAGGATTGTGGCCAAGGTTGAGAGTCCACGCTGCCTCGCGCAGGCGCCACACTTCCCACATCATCAGCTATCGCCGTTGGGATCGGATCCATTGCTACAACAAACACAAAGTCGAATTGTCGTAATCATCACACTATCGATTCATCATTTAATGGCATGTATAGCTAGACTCAAACACATCACGTAGTCCTAGAATCGACTAAACCGTGGCTCTGATACTAATAAAATTGTAACACCTCAAACCCGAGACCATCGCTGTGTCGGACCCGAGGGGTTACAGCCAAGTTCACATGTTTTTGCTCATAATTTGACATTTCCAACAGTGGAAATGCTGCGTCACTGTCGCCTTAAATATCATATCTCGAGTTTCAAAACTCGAAACTGGTTTCAAATTTTCCTGAATTTAGACTCATATATACATCCATGGTTTTATTTCTAGGATTTTTGGTCGGGCCAATTGGTACAGTTTATTAGTTAAAGTTACCATGTTACAGGGATCGACTGCTCTGACCTTCGCGCGGTATAACTTGAATATCTCTGTACAGGGCTTTAATGCTGGTGTCGTTTATTTCTAATGAAACTAGACTCAAAATGGAATCTTTACATATAAGGTATGTCTCCTAATTATTTTTGGATAATTTATAGTGAATTTTAAAGTTGCGACAGGGAACCCAGAAACCATTCTGGCCCTGTCTCACAATAGCTTTAATATCTCTTAACCTGTAACTCCTATGACCATTTCTGTTTCTTCCATATGAAAATAGACTCATCAAGGTTCATTTACATAGCTTATTCACTATTTAATTACATTCCTATGAATTTTGGTGATTTTTCACATTCACGCCACTGCAGCTGGCAGCATCTGT
>NW_026441010.1:0-7012 GCF_025698485.1 Gossypium arboreum | reverse complement strand
TTGCCGCTCAGTAATAATATACCATAAAAGAAAATAATTAATGCGGGTTAAAATCCTCCATCCACACCCCAAGCGGTACTATAATTCTTTAGGCATTTCGGTTTGGTCACATACCAAGCCCTACTTGATATTTCATACATTACGCCATATGACATTGCATGCATTTATTTTTTGCATAATCACCACATAGATCAAGACTTACCAAACCAAAATTCCAAATATAAATAAAATGTCCATTCCTCATGAGCTCAAGGTGTTTACTCGCATGCATTGTCCATGATTGACTCGGTAAGGCCACGCACATAGAACATGTACGTTTATTAGAGGATGTGCAATAAGCCCGCACACTTAGTGCTTAATAGTCGAACTACGCACACTTAGTGCTATATAATCAAACTTGCACACTTAGTGCTGTATAATTTGAACCCGCACACTTAGTGCCAATTTGTGATTATAAATGTTTACACCCGCACACTTAGTGCCAAACCGATCATTCAATACATCTCACCTCTTTTCTTTCAATTCAATATTTTTATCACCACATACATACATGTTTATATATATATTCTACCATTCCATTCAGCATCATTACTTGGACATTACGACCCTTTAAATTAGTACAAATAAGTGCTTAATGACTTACCTTATATCGGATGAAATGATTCCCAATCTACTACTCGATTATCTTTGCTTTGCCTTTGCTTGGTTCTCCTCTTTGATGTCTTGATCTAAAATGAATACATTTAGTAGTTTAATCTTCTTGCTGGATTTTTATGTGTATAACTTAATGGTTTTCACCCCATTTCACAACTATCTTTGTTCAAAATATCAAAATCTCAACCAACATTTGTTTAATGCTTCAAGGTGAATGCATGGTCACCATTAAGCTAATCTAGTCTCAAGTATTTTAATCCTAACATACAACATCATGAATCAACTCAACCTTATAAGCCAATATTACTCCTACAACCGATTGTAAGGAGTTAACAAAGAAAATATATTTTACAAACATATACACCCATATGGCCGATTTTACCAAATCAAATTTAACCTTACTTATCTCAAATTTTCATTTCATACTATCATCCCCATGACATAGCAAGGTTTTGAATCATGGACTAATTAGAACTAAAACTAGCAACTAAGAACATGCATGAATCTCATGGCACCATATTAAACATACCTTAATCTAGCTACAAGGATGGCCAACCTATTCCAAACCAACCATGAGCAAGGACCCCTTCTTCTCCCTTGAGATTTTCGGCCAAAGGATGGAAAAAAAGATGAACAAAGCTTTTTTTTGTTTTCTTTCTCTCACTTGCACGGCAATGGGAGGGGAGGGAAGCCTTCACACACACTTTTTTTTTATTACTCATGCACCTTATTTTATTTATTTCAACATAAAACACTCACCCAACATGTTTCATGACATGTCTTGCCCATGCTTCCTTGTCATACGCCACTAGCACTTGGGGGGATTTGACATGCAAGTCCTCCCTTTGACTACATGTACTATTAGGTCCTTATAGATTAGCCTATCATTTTTCAAAAGTGACATACAAGTCCTACTAACTGAGTTCACATGCAATCGACTAAACCGAAGCTTGAAATTTTTACACATTCGTAAATACATATTCTAGACAATAAATATTACGTTCAAACATTTCGGTGACTCGGTTTAGTGGTCCCGAAACCACTTCCCGAATAGGGTCAATTTTGGGCTGTCACATTTATACTAATATTTTTTTCCTGAAAAGCACTTGTGCTTTATGCGGGATGGATCCATGTCGTTCCACCACGGACTTATATTTGACTTAAGTTTGATGTGGTACAAGTATTTGACGAAAAATATATATTTTAGCATCTGAAGATAACAACGTTAAATTTTGAGTGCTTAATTCATGTTTTAGAGTGGATTTGATGAGACTTTATAATTAGCTAAAAATACTAGCAATTAACTTTCATCAAATTCACCCTAAAACCCTAATGAAATCACACCGATATATTCAAAAATAGAAAACTCGAAAGAAAATTGTTAAAATTAAGGTGATGTTTGATAAACTAAAAATTAAGTGTTGAATTTGAATTATAAAACAAACGTTAATCGATTTGATTGTTAATAGGCTGGTGTGGTTGGCGAGGGCAATGAAAAGTTTGGCACTCTATTTATACTTGAGCTCTCCCAAAACCGACGGTCAAGATACATTTACATCGATGAACAGATTAACTATATCCCATGATTTAAAGGATTTACAAGATATTGCCATATCAAATCCTATCTAATATTACAAGATATGATTCCTCTATTTTTAAGATTAGTTACCATAGTTGCCTAAGTTGTCATATCTTCGCCATCGGGCCAGCCAAGCTTCAATCGACAAGCTTCTCCAACAGCCTGGAATCAGCCTGCTCGTCGGCCAAATGATCTCCATCTAAGCAATAGACCTCCATCGGATGCATTTGGCGCGATGGTCACGGGCTTCAAACTCTAACCCGTGACATTCTCCACCTCCCATTCTCGCAACGTCCTCGCTATGCGACTCCCGAATGGCACCGCACTTGATTCATCTCGGATCCCACTCGTTGCCAAATGAGTTTATATTTAATAAAAAAGTAAAAATCCTGAAAATGAGGTTAAAGTGCATCTCAGATTTGCACGTGAAACTCTATTTATCTAAATTCAGTTTGAATTGATTCAAAATATTATACACAAATTATTAAAAATCTTTTTAAAAAATAATAGTGTGGACATCCTATTTTTATTTTCCAAAATGCGTGAAGTTATTTTATTTTTATTTTTTTAGAAAATGGTTTGGGCATCTTCTTGATTTTTTTCCTTTAATGTTTTGTCGTCTCGCCTCTTAATTCACTTGAAAAAGAAATAGTCCTAAACTCTATTCTATGTATTCATTCCATGATCTGGTACTGCACTTAGGAAGACTTGGACTTATCTAGAATGGTTTCTTTATTATTATTATTAATTGAATATACATATATCAAGTACGTTGAAATATAAAATTCTAATATTTTGTTTCATACAATACATTCAGTTTCCTTCTAGAAAAGGAATAACACCAAATAACTGGTCTATTATTATGTATTGTTTTGTTGATATTTGTATTCACACAAAGAATTTTGATTTTATGGATTCGATTTTGTGAAAATTGTAATGAAGTTAATTTAAAATAAAGGTGACCAAATTAATTTAAAATAAAGGTGACCAAATCATTATTTTTCAAATAAGAAATTGGATCGAGATTTATATATTGAATTGTTTTTGACGTTCTAGAGTAGTGAATTTGAAGTATTATTTCTCAATATGATTTTAAATGAAGTAAATTATTAATATTAAATATGGATAGAATTATAGGACTAGTCGATGCTTCATGTTCAACATCCTCGACCAGCCAACTTACTACTTTTCATCAATTCCTATAAGAGCTTAATACTTATATGAGCATTTTCCTTTCTCTCTCTCTATATATGAAGTCATAAATTGGAAATTTCCTTGACATATCTCGGATACTTTTTTTGACTAATATATACATATATATATATATATAACTCCAATCAAAATTGAAATAATCATCAAGTTCAGTTATAAATAACATACTAGTTTTCTAGCTTCCCTGATTAAAACACTCACTCACTCACTCATCCATTTCTTCTTCTCTTCTTTCAGCTCAAATAAAAGACTTGAAATAATTTTAGAATAATGGGTGTTGTAACTTATGAATTTGAGGTAACCTCCCGATCGCCTTTAACTGTGCTTTTCAAAGCCTTTGTTCTTGAAGGTGCCAAGGTTTACCCGAAGCTCGCCCTCATGCAATTAAGAGTGTTGAGCTCGAAGGTGATGGTAAGTCAGAAGTATTGTAAAGATCAACTTTGTTGAAGGTTAGTCACTTCTTTAATTTTCACTTTCTTTAACTCTTTTCTTCTTTGGGTATCTGCTTGACATGAGTATATCGGATAACAAGTATTTTATTTCTTAGGTCTTCCATTTGTTGAAGCTGATCTCCATGCGAGTTGGTATAAAGCAAGTGCAATTGGAAGGTGGCCATGCAAGCTCGTGATAAGCATCGCAACCTTGGTTTTGTGTTGCTGTTGGATTTGAACTAATATTTTGTTCATTTTGAAGTCTGGTTTGCTATAAGCTTTTTGATTGATGTAATTGGTGTTGATGGAGCTGTTAACCAGCTTTGTGTTAATGTACAAGTTAAGTTTTTGTTATTTGAAAAGCTTAGTGGAAGTAGGTATATGTTTAGGTAGAAATTTGACTTGTAAGTTTTTTTTTTTATTCTGATATATGTAATGGCAACATGCCAATGGTGATGTATGAATGAAATACACTTCATTTTTTATCAATACTCTCAACTGATTCCATTACTTCTTCTTCTGTCTTCTTTTCTTTTGCTTGATTCCCTCTTGTTTGTTCCGCAAGCATCGTGACTTGCTGCTCAAGCCAAGCTCGATCGGCTGCTCCCTTGCTCGTTAACACCAACAATTGGTATCTAGAGCTCTTGTCTTTGAGGACCTGTTCTGCCTGATTCAAAAACTTGAATGGCTTCTGCTAGCTTCTCTCCAGCAACACCACCAGTCTTCACTGGTGAAGGTTTTCATATCTGGGTGGTCAAGATGAAGACATACCTCCAAGCATTTGACTTGTGGGAAGTTGTTAACACAGACATTGAGCCGGCTCCACCGAGGCCAACCCCACCGTGGCTCGATTTGTCGATGTAGATGAGAGGACTAAGAGGCACAAGGCTATGTCGTCAGATTCAAAATTGTGTTTCGATGTGATCTTTACTAGGATTATGACTTGTGACACCCCAAAGCAAAGCTTGGGACAAGCATAAGGAGGAGTTCCAAGGCCTTGAGAGAACAAAGCAGCAGACTTCTCAACTTGAGAAGGGATTTTGAGAATCAAAAAAGAGAGGAAACTATTAAGTAATATTCGACAGGATAATGGCTGTTGTTATAATGCGACATAAGGCTCTCTTGGTGAGCAATTTGATGAAGTAAGAATTGTTGAGAAGGTTCATGCTACTCTACCAGAGAGATATGAAGCAAAGATATCCTCCTTAGAGGACTCGAGAGACTTGACAAGGATCTCCCCGATCGAGCTTATCAATGCTCTTTATGCTCGTGGAGCAAAGAAGAGCCAAGCAGGATCGAGGAGCACCGGAGGGTGCATTTCGTGACAAAGTCAAGCCTAGCTCAAGTAACTGCCGCCTACAAAGGCAAGAAAAATTGGAGGATAAATCCAAACTGATGCCTTGAGAAAATGGGATAAACCTTGCGAGCCCTTTGCAAATGGCCCGATCATCCAGAGGCCGGATCTTTGGTTCGCACTGGATGCTACATGCCAAAATTGCAAGAAGAAAGGCCATGTTGAGAAGGTATGCAAAGAGAAAGGGAAACCTGGTCAAAATTAACCACAACTCAAGAGTGAAGAGGCTAGAGTAGTTGAACAAGGCAATGACAATGAAGAACATGTCTTTACAGTTTCATGCTTAGCTACAAAAAACAAGGTCACCAAAGGTTGGCTTCTTGACAGTGGCTGCACTAACCACATGTCACCAGATGCAACTATTTTTAGAACCCTGGACAGAAGCTGCAAAACCAAAGTGAAAATAGGCAATGGTCAGTTCATCAAGGTTTGAAGGAAAGGGAGATGTCCACATATGTACCTCTCATCGAGAACAAAGTCATCACAAATGTGCTTCCGTACACGAGATTGATAGAAACTTACTCAAAGATTACTCAACTCATTGGATAAGGGTTATTCTGCTTGTTCAAGGGCCAAGAGTGCAAAATCACGGATCCAAATGGAATAAGCCTCGTGAAAGTCACTATGAGTGACAAATGTTTTGAAGTCAACTAGTCGGTGACTTCGCCCATGTTGCTTCAATGAAGACACCAAGCTTTGGCATCAAAGACTTGGTCATGCCAATTTTAGATCGTTGGCTCAAATGGCTAGCAAGGACTCGTTGAAAACTTCACCAAGTCAAGTACAAGGTGAAGATGTCTCGTGAGGTTTGTCAAATTGAAAAGCAAGCCGTGCTTCCATTCCCTACAAAACATCACGGAGAGCTTGACTAAGTTGGAATTGGTGCATTCAGATATCTCGTGGCCCTATGAGATGATGTAATCTTTGAATAGAAGTAAGTATTTCATTCTTTTATTGATGATTATACCAGATTCTCGTTGGATTTTCTTTTGAAACACAAGTTAGAGGTAGCTCAAATATTTGTGAAGTTCAAAGTCGCAAATGTAAGCGAGAAGACTCCAAGTTGAAGACAATCGAAGCGATAATGGAAGCAGTACACCTCAGCTCAATTCCAAGCATTATGCAATAAAGCTGGTGTTAAACATCGCTTAACTAATGTCTATACACCTCAAAGAGAATGGGGTTGATGAAAGAAAAATAAAAGTCTATTGGATATGGCCGATGTCTCTTGTTTGAGAAGAAATTGCCTAAAAACTTGTGGTTGAAGTAGTTAACACTGCAGGTCTACTTACAAAACAAAGCTTCCAACCAAAGCCTTAGAACAAAAGACTCTATTTGAAGCTCGGTTCAGATTCAAACCTTCGTAGAGCACCTTAGGGTGTTTGGTTGTCTCTTATACTTGATCGCAGCAGGCGAGATATCATGTTTGTAGTAAGTTTACTCTCTAGATTCATGCCTTCTTTGTGCTTTTTGCATTTTCAAGCCGCAAAAAGAGTGCTAAGATACATTAAAGGTACTCTAAATCATGGTACATTATTTAGCAAGGTTTGAAAAACTAAAGTTGACGGAGTTACAGGATAGTGATTGGGCTGGTTCTAAAAAGATATGAAAAGCACATCAGATATGCTTTCACATTGGGATCGACAATGGTTTGTTGGAGTTCCAAAAAGCCTCTTTAGTGGCTCAATCAACAATGAGGCCGAGTATGGTTGCTTTGCTAGTGTAGTAAATCAAGCCATTTGGCTAAGGAAAATCCTAGCGACTTTGAACTTTTCCCAAAAG
>NW_026441009.1:0-5981 GCF_025698485.1 Gossypium arboreum | reverse complement strand
ATTTACATTGTCACATAGGTTCAATGTGACATCCCTAATTGACCTTAGCGAAAGTGGTTTGGACCACTAAACCGAAAATAATAATAATTAACCATCATAATTGATGCTCATTATATGTATATATGCATGTGGAAAATTTCATGTTTGGATTTTGTTAATTGTAAGTGAATTTTTATCAAATAGGACTTATGTGAGAAAATTTAGAAATGTGCTAGGCAAATGTAAGGTGGCCTATTAATACATGTGGGAAAGTGTTGTCCTTGCATGTCAAATTAGCCAAAATGAAGCATGATGGGGCCATACTATGGGGAAACATGTCTCCAACATGTTAGACTAGTGATGCATGTAGGAAACAATAAATTAAGAAAGTTAGCATTAAAGAAATGGAAAAAGAAAATGATGATAACAAAAAAAAAAAGTGTGGATGCTTTCCCCTTGCGTACATGAGAGAAACAAAACAAAGAAAGAAAGAAAAAAATGTTCATTCTCTCATTTTCTCCTTTCTTGGCGAATGTACTAAGAAGAAAGGGGGAAGCTTGAGAAAATCAGCCATGGGAGTTTGCTAGACTAAGGTATGTTGATGTTATCCATGAGATTTATGCATGTTTTAGTTGATAGTTTGAGTTCCACCCAACCCATGGTCTAAACCTTTACCATGAAATGGGGATGATATTCGCCATGGGTGTTGTCTTCTTGGTATCATTGATGTTTGATGTTTGATGTTGTGGTGGTGAGGCATGAAGATGAGTTAAGGTTCAACTAAGGTGGATTTGTGGATGTTATTTGCATGCTAAAGGTAAAGCTTGTAATGATGCATGGTATGGTGTTGTATGGCATTTGGCCATGGTAGGGAATAAAAGGAAACTATGTTCGTTGTTCATGTCATTTGAATGAGAAGTGCTAGTAAGGTGAAGTACAAATGTTAGTGTTTGATTTACTAGTGTATATATGCATACTAGCCTAGTTGTGAACTTGAATCAAATTGGTGTTAAGTCGATACAAGACCTTACTTGTTGAATGTATCAAGTGTGAAATCTACTTAACATGAATGTGTATGTTCGCCACATGAACGAATACATATGTTGATGTGTATATTCGGCCTTAGGTAGCCTATTGAGGGCCTTAGCTTTTCCTTGATGCTTGAATGAATTGTATTGAATTGCTTGATGTAATATAAAATGTGCATGACCAATGTGTATCCAAGCAAAAGGGTGGCCATATGACCATTTAAACTCCTTGTCATATTCGCCATAAGCTAGCATAATGAGGTTTTAATAAGTTAAATTTGTGTGAACTAGCTCAAGAACTCAAAGGATCAAAGTTGGACAAGGGAAAGACAAAGTAATTGAATAGCCATTGAAAACGCATGACAACATCCGAGGTAAGTCATTACATATATTTGGTATTGATTTAAATGATCATAATATATATGCAATTGTGTTTAATGAATTGATGTGTAAATGAAAATGTATGTGTATGGAATGATGCCATTGTTGAATGTATAAAGGCAGCAAAATGCATAAGGTATTGGTCACGCACTAAGTGTGCGGGTATAAATGGACACGGTGACAAGATTGGCACTAAGTGCGGGTTTAAAATTGTACAGCACTAAGTGTGCGAGTTTGATTCTATAGCACTAAGTGTGCGAGCTGAAAATATATAGCACTAAGTGTGCGGATTCACTATATGCTCTTGTATTACAATTGGCACGAGTGTGCGACATTATCGAGTTAATCCCGACAGCGAATCGGGTAAGTACCTTGAGCTCATGACGAATAGGCAATATGTTCATGCTCGGGTTGAGCTTGGTAAGCTTTAAATCTATGTGATGATTGCAATTGTGTGATTGTGGTGAAAATGAGTTAGTGTGTGAAAATGCCTCAAATATCTTATCGTATAAATATGAAATGTGGATGTATGGCTTGGTATGAGATTGAACCAAAGGTCCGAGGAATTATGGTATAGTTCCGATATGGATGAAGTACCTAGCCTTGTTTCATTGTTTCACTTTGTGATGAATTTAGCTAATGGATAATTGTAAAGTGCTTATGACTTCTGAGTTATAAACTCACTCTTGTTTTCTTGTCACCCATTTTAGGTCTCTTGGACTCAGATTGTTATGCGTTCGAACCGTTGAAGTCATCACACCGCTGAAATATTTTGGTATTGTCTTCGTTGTTGAAGAACATTTGGCATGTATAGGCTATTATATTTTGTTGAACTGTGGGTTGTAAACTTTAAGCCATGTGAAAATGGCCTATGTGGTCGCCGAGTGGGATGCTAGAACCTATAGCCACGAGTCTTAGAAACTTTAATTTTGATAAGGTGGCCATAATTTGTGTCATGTTTGATGGATGATTAAGGCCAAGGAAAGATTCATGAAATTGGCATAGTCTATCGCAGTAACTATTGCGGACAGCAGCAGTGAGGTGAGATTGAAAAATCACAAAAATAGTAGAAGTAGAATTAAATAGTGAATAAATTATGAAATTGAACCTTGATGAATCTCGTTTAATATGGATGGAACGAAATTGATTATATGAGCAGTATATTGAGAGATATTAAAGTTCTCGTGAGACAGGGCCAGAACGGTTTCTGGGTCCCTGTCGTGACTTTGAAAATTTACTATAAATTATCCAGAAAGAATTAGAAGTCATACCTTATATTTGCAGATTCCATTTTGAGTCTAGTTTAAGAAACAAACAGAACCAGTATTAAAGCCCTGTACAGAGAGATATTCAAGTTTTAACGCAAGGTCAGTGTAGTCGACTTCTGTAACATTGGTGAATTTAACTAATAAACTGTACCAATTGGCCCAACCAAAAATTCTAGAAATAAATCCATGGATATATATATGAGTCTAAATTCAGGAAAATTTACGGAATCAGTTTTGAGTTTCAAACTCGAATATGATTTTTATTTAAAAGGACGCAGTTTTCCATGTCTGAAATGCCAAATTGGTTGGTACCTTGAGAAGATTTGGCCCATTAACCCTCGTGTCCGGCAACCGACGGTCACGGTTGTTTACATTTCATTGGTATCGAGCTATGGTTTAGTCGGTTCTAGGACTACCATAGCGGTGAGTCTAGCTATACATGCCAAATTGTTAGTGCTTAATAATGTGATGACTTCGACGGTTGAAATTTTTTGTTTTGATTAGCAATGGAACCCGAGGGAGAGACCTCGGATGCGTTGAAAGTCTAGCGGTGCTCCTCAAAGGGACACCGCCTGAGCCTCGCCATCCGAATAATCAAAATGAAGGCAAAAAGTTCTTCACCATGATGAATGACCCTATGCCCAACCAACCCTGTCCAACCATTCCAATTTAAATACTCCACCCCAAGAGCCCGCAATGCCTCCCATCGATCCGGAGGCCGAAAAACCACCTGGACTTGATTAGGAAGCGAATGAGGAGTTCAAGGCCATAGTTATTGATGATGCCAAAAGGCCGAAGTTCGCTCGATAACACCATTAGAGTGTTAGATGAACGCATGCAACCGATGAATGTCTTAAGTGCTATATCCTTGTTTAGACTCACTTACTATTGGTGGAGGACTTTAATTTCCATAGTCCCAAATGAACGAGTTACTTGGGATTTCTTTCAATCCAATTTCAAAGAAATACATTAGTCAACGGTTCATCGATGAGCAAGGAATTTTGAACTCAAGCAAGGCCGGATGATCAGATTCAATTAACATGAGTTCGTAAGACTTATCGGTATGTCGGAGGTGGGGTGATGAGGTTATGTGCAAAAGATTTGAAGAAGGATTGAATGAAGAGTTAAAGTTACTAGGGGAATTTTGGAGATAAAGGAGTTCGTGACACTAGTCGAACGAGCCGCAAGGAAGAACTTGAAGGAGAAGAAGAAGGCTGAATTTGAAGCAAGAGATTACCGTAAAAGATCGAAGAAAGTCCGCCTCCTGTAAAGAGGTTCGGGAGGACACCAAGAAGTCGAGGACGACCACGGAATTTCCATTAGGCCACCATTGAGGACTTTAGCTACTTAAGAGCTAGTGGGCAATAATCCAAGAGAGACCCAATGCCCCAATGTGGAAGACGACACCTAGGTGAATGTTGGGGTAAGTCTTAATAGGCCTTTATGGATGCGGTTCAAGGACCACTTCATTAGAGATTGCACGAGCTAGATGAGAGGAATAAGACGAAGGTGCAAGACCTAGTGGAACGACCGGAGGTAGGCCCCAGAATCTCGGAGGTAGGGGTGGTAATCGAGAGGAGCCTCTAATACCTGTCCGATCCGAGACCCGTGTTTCGTAGAGCATACCATCCCAACACGGAGGAGGCATCCTCCCCGACGTTATCAGGTACTTTTACCTCTTTGATACTATTGTGATTGCATTGATTGACCCCCCGACTCACCCATATGTATGTGAAACCTTAGCATCCAAAAGAAGACTCAAGTTCAATTGAGTGTCAAACCCTTTGGGTCAATACGTTTCGTTGATAAAGTGCAAGAGATGCCCCTAATAATTCGAGAATCTTTTCCTACCGATCCGATGCTTCTACCATTTCATGAATTGATGTTATTCTTGGTATGGATTGGTGACGAATGATGCGGGGATCGAAAAGGAAAACCATTGATTTGAGGAGTAAATAATGAGGTAGTCCAAGTCGAGTTCTGATTTAAAGGAGCGCCAAATAATATCTTCTATGACCGCCGAGGTATGTGAAAAGGGTGAAACATACCTTGGTTGTTTGGAAGTAAAGAGACAAAAGGAAACTCGAATCCACGGTTTGTGAGTATTCGATGTTTTTCCGAGGAGTTACCGGATTGCCACCGTCGAAAGTGGAATTCGCATCGGTTGTACCGTACTACCCGATTTCAATAGCCCCGATCGTATGGCATTAACAATTAAAGGAATTGAAGGTTCAATTGCAAGAATTGAATAGAGGTTTCTCACCGAAGTTTTTCTCCATGGGCGATCGTATTGTTTGTGAAGAAGGGACGAACCATGAGGTTGGATCGACTATCGCCAACTCAATAAAGTGACGATAAAGAATAAATATCCATTGCCACAATTGACGATTTGTTTGATCAATTAAAGGGATCCCTGTTTTCAAAGATAGATTTGAGGTCGGGTATTACTTAGGGTCCGGAATCAATACCCAAAACCGCTTTTAGAACGAGGTATCACTACAATTCTTGGTGATGGTTGGGCTCACTAATGCCCTCCGGTGTTTATGGATTTAATGAATAGAATTTTCGTGCCATACTTGGATCGGTTCAAAGTTGTATTTATCGATGACATTTTGGTCTATTCGAGATGAAATCAACATTAACACCGAGGCTTGTTGCAAATCTTACGAGATAAGCTTACGAAAGTTCAAAATGTGAATTTTGGTTGAAAGAGGTTAGGGGGCACGGGTGTCCGACGGTGTCACGGGGACCCAACAAAATTTCCGCCATAGTCGATTGGAAACCACCAAGGAATGTTACATAAGTTAGAGCTTTTGGGGTTGCCTTTATTACCGAATTTTAAAAGGTTTTACGATAGCCACGCCAATGACGGTTACCCAAAAGGATGTTAAGTTCGAATGGACGAGAAATGTCGAAAAGTTTCATCAACAAAAGCTTATTTGAAAGCCCCAATTTAGTGCAACCTTAATCCAAAGAGTTTGTTTTATAGTGACGATCCCTACTTGGGTTGGGGCGATTGATGCAAGAAGGGCGGTTGTCCTTGCGCCGAGACAATTAAAGCCACATGAGAAAAATTATCCCACCCATGATCTCGAATTTGCCATCGTTTTTAAAGATATGGCCAATTACTTATTTGGTGAGAAGTGCCATGTATTTGGATCACAAAAGTCTCAAATATTTGATGACCCAAAGAGACTTAAATCTGAAAAGGCGATGGCTCGAGGTTAAAAGATTATGAGCTCGCATTGATTATCACCCCGAAGGGGATTGGTTGGGATGCCTTGCCGTAAATCACCGTTGCTTTTAGATGAATGTACACTTGTCT
>NW_026441008.1:0-5999 GCF_025698485.1 Gossypium arboreum | reverse complement strand
AACATCCGAGGTAAGTCCTCAAGAAGTGACCTTAATTGAATTATGTGGAATGAAATATGGATGTATTGATTATTGATTTATGTGTATGAGTTTGAATTCTACGGCTAAGTCCCAAGGCTATTATGCTAATGATTATAATTGTGTTTGAGCCTTAGTAACAAAATGAAATATGTATGTCCAATGATTATTGATGTATGTGCATGAGAAATTGAATGATATCCGGCTAAGCCCAAGACAATTATGTTGAAATTATATCCGGTTAAGACCAAGGCAATTGTGCTAGTGGCTATATCCTAAGACCCAAGGCATTCGTGAGTCATTCTATCCGGGCTAAGACCAAGGCATTTGTGCACATGCTTATATCCGGTTATATTCAAGAATCTTGGGCTGGAGGTGAGTGTTGGTTGCTGTAATAAATTCAATTAGTACACTGAGAAGCCCAAAGAATAAGGTACGCTTATATGTGCATTGGAAAGTCGACACGTTTGAGCAACATTCGCTCAATCGACTAATGAATTTCAGTTATTGAATTGATTGATACTTTGTGAAAGTATATAATGATGAAATGTGAATGTATTGCTGTAATTAGAGTTGATTATATTCCTTGAGACTTACTAAGCATAAAAATGCTTACCCGTTACTTTGGCTCTCGTTTATAGATTTCTCGAAGCAATAGGATTCGGGATCAATAAAGTTGAAGTCATCCACACTATCAACGCCTCTATTTTGGTATAAATTTTGTTTGAACTTTGAAATGGCATGTATAGGACTACCCCTTGTTGGTTTAAAAATGTGGTGATGATATGTATACGGCCATGCAAATGGCTCGTAAAAGGAAGCATGACTTGGACTATTTTGGTTTGTATGTATATATGGTGTCATGATGTGATTATGGATTGGAAATGGAGTGTTGGTCACATGATCAGCCATTGGTATGGTTAAAATGATCATATATGAACCTATGTATGGCAAGACTAGTTAGTTCATGGAGACTACAAAATAGGTAAGACCTACCTTAAAAACAGATGCTGCCAGCTGCAGTGATGTGAATGTGAAAAATCACCAAAATTTGTAGGAATGGTATTAAATAGTGAATAAGCTATGTAAATGAACCTTGATGAGTCTATGTTTATATGGAAGAAACGAAATGGTCATAGGAGTTACATGTTAAGAGATATTAAAGCTATTGTGAGACAGGACCAGAACGGTTTCTGGGTCCCCTGTTGTAACTTTAAAAATTTACTATAAATTATCCAGAAATAATTAGGAGTCATGCCTTATATGTGCAGATTCCATTTTGAGTCTAGTTTCATTAGAAACAAACAGCACCAGTATTAAAGCCCTGTACAGAGAGATATTCAAGTTATAACGCCCTAAGGTCAGAGCAGTCGATCCCTGTAACATGGGTGACTTTAACTAATAAACTGTACCAATTGGCCCAACCAAAAATTCTAGAAATAAATCCATGGATGGATATATGAATATAAATTCAGGGAAAATTTACAAAACCAGTTTCCGAGTTTTGAAACTCGAGATATGATTTTTAAGGCGGGTGACGCAGTTTTCCAGCCTGACTGGAAATGTCAAATTGGTGGGCAAAACATGTGAACTTGGCTTGTTAACCCCTGTTCCGACACCGATGGTCTCGGGTTCGGGTGTTACAATTTTATTGGTATCGAGCCAGGTTTAGTCGATTCTAGGACTACCGTGATGTGTTTGGGGTTTAGCTATACATGCCATTAAATGATGACTCGATAGTGTGGTGATTTCGACAATTTGACTTTGTGTTTGTTTATAGCAATGGATCCCGATCCCAACCGAAGCGATAAGCGATGATGTGGAGAGGTGCCGCCTGCCCGAAGGGACAGGCCGGACTCTCAACCTATGGCCAAGCAATCCGAATGACGAGGCTAGGCAAGCCTTTTATAGTGTGATGAACGAATGGTTTAATCAATACATTCGAACTAACACTTGTCCACAACCTCCATTCCCACAAATGCAACCCCACACCTACAATACCTCCGTGATCGACCAAATAAGGTCAAGTAAGCCCCACGATAGGATTCAAAACATGGGGCCACTGAATTTAAGGCTACGGATGATTATGATGCCGAAGCAGCTGAATTTTGGTTGGATAACACTATCCGGTGCTCGATGAACTATCCGTACACCCGATGAGTGCTTAAAGTGTACCATCTCTTGCTACGTGAGTCCGCCTACTATTGGTGGAGTACTCGACTTCGTGGTACCTAGAGAGCAAGTGACTTGGGAATTCTTTCAAACCGAGTTAAAAAAATATATCGACGAGATTCATCGACCAAAAGCGAAGGAATTTCTTGATCTTAAGCAAGGTTCTATGTCCATCGACACAACGAAAATTTGTGAGGCTTAGAATATCGAGAATGATTTCGTCCGGCTATTATGTAAACGCCGAGGATGGGCTAAATGATGATATAAGGATGTTCGTTGGCATTCTCAGATACGGAGTTCGTAGTACTTGTTGAGCGAGCTTAAAGTCAAGAGCTTAGAAAGGAGAAACAAAAGTTGATGTGGGAACCGGAGAATTCGAAGAGGTCCCGGAAAGTCTCTTCAACAGCATCAAGAGATTTGAGATGATGTGAGCCGGTCTAGAGGCGTTTGGCTTTTCTAGACGAGGGACGTGATCGACCGTGACCACACGAGTCACTCGATCGCCAGGGGAAATGATTGGAGAGGGCGGAGTGTCTACATTGTGGCAAATGGTTCGGGGAGCTGTTGGTTTCGTGATCGCCTCCCCTATAAGTGTGGATCGGCCGACCACTTTATGAAGGATTGCCCGAGGATGCATGAAGAATGTAAGTCAGTGGAAACCCGGTGCTACCACGCCGAGGTAGGCCACCCAGAAATATGGGCAATGTCGGGCGGTCGAGAGGATCTAGAGATGCTACCATCGGATCCGAGGCTGTGTCTGCTAGGACTTATGCCACCGCCGCAGCGAGGATGCCTGCATCTCCGATGTCATTCGGACTTTCACTCTTTTCAATACAAATGTGATTGCTTTGATTGACCCGGTTCTACTATTCAATATATGTGAAACCTTAACATCCAAAGAAGACTTTGCCTATTGAGTCCTGAGTTTGTAATTGGTGTCAAACCCTTGGTCATTACGTGCTTGTCAACAAAGTGCAAGAAAAGTCCCCTAGTGTTCCGAGGTTCTTGTTTTCCGCGGACTTGATGCTTTTGTCGTTCGATGAGTTCGACGTTATTCTTGGTTTGGATTGGTTGACCATGCACGATGCGGTTGTAAATTGCAAGAGCAAGACTATCGATTTGAGGTCGCGAATAATGAAATAATTCGGGTTGAGTCTAGGATCGAAGGGTTGCCACCGTAATATCAGATGTTGGCCCGAAATATGTAAGAAAGGGCGGCGTACTTTGCGACGGCTCGATGACAAGGAATCGAAAAGAAACCCGAATCGGCGTGGTTTGTGAATACCCGGATGTTTTCCAAGAATTGCCGGTTTACCACCGTCGAAAATAGAATTTGGCATCGAATTTGGTACCACTCAATTTCGATAGTCCGTATCGTATGGCACCAACGGAATTAAAGGAGTTGAAAGCCTTGCAAGAATTGGTGGATAGAGGTTTTGCTTGCCTGAGTTTTTGCTTGGGTGCGCCGTGTTGTTCGTGAAGAAGAAGGATGGAACCATGCGGTTGCATCGACTATCGTCGCCTATAAAGCGCGATAAAGAACAAATATCCGTTGCCACGATTGATGACTTGTTCGATCAACTGAAGGGAGCCCGGTGTTCCGAAATAGATTTGAGATCGGGCTATTATCAATTGCGAATCCGAGATTCGGACGTACCCAAGACCGCCTTGTAACAGATATGGTCACTATGAGTTCCTAGTGATGCCGTTGGGCTCACTAATGCCCCATGTATTTATGGATTTAATGAATCGGATCTTAGACCATATTTGGATCGATTCGTAGTCGTGTTCATTGATGACATCTTGGTCTATTCAAGAAATGAGACCAACATGCTGAACACTGCGGTTAGTCTTAAATCTTATGGGATAAGCAATTATATGCTAAGTTCACAAGTGTGAGTTCGGTTAGAGAGGTTAGCTTCTTGGGTCATGTGGTATCGATCGGTATTCGAGTCGATTCAATAAAATTTCAGCCATACTTAATTGGAAGCCTCAGAAATATTACGAGGTTGAGCTGGGCTTTCCGTTATTACCAGCGATTTGTAAAGGCTTTCAACGATAGCACGCGATGACAGGTTACTCCAAAAGGATGTTAAGTTCGAATGGATGGAGAAATGCCAAAAAGTTTCGATCAATGAAAACTTATTTGATACCCAATTCTAGTGCAACCCGAGTCCAAAGAGTTTGTCATCTATAGCGATGCCTCCCTACTTTTAGGTTGTGTATTGATGCAAGAAGGTCGAGTTGTGGCTATGCCGAGGCAATTAAAGCCACAGAAAAATTATCCACCCATGATCTCGAATTGGCCGCCATCGTGTTTGCCTTAAAGATTTGGCGACATTACTTATTTGGTGAAAGGTGCCATGTGTACTGGATCACAAAAGTCTCAAATATTTGATGACCCAAAGAGACTTAAATCGACAAAGACGTTGGCTCGAGCTTAAAGGATTATGAGTGGTCATTGACTATCACCGGAAAGGCATGTGGTTGCCGATGCCTTGAGTCAAATCATTATTCTTAACGGCGATGAACGCGGCACTTGTCTTTCGATCCAATAGTCAGTTAGTAGCTGAATTGGAAGCCAAACCACTATTGATACATCAAATTCGAGAAGCTCGAAAGTCGACGACGAGTTGGCGCAAAAGCGGTTTGAGTGTGTTCAACAAGGACTCGAAATTTCAAATCGATGATGACGATTGTTTGAGGTTCAAAAGTCGTTGTGTTCCAAAGAATTGAACTCATTTTGATAATTTGAATGAAGCCCATTGTAGCCGAATGGCAATCCACCCGGGAGTACGAAGATGTACAATGATTTGAAACGTCGGTTTTGGTGGCATGGTATGAAACGAGACATCTCGACTTTGTTTGAGATGTTTAATATGTCAACAAGTGAAAGCGGAACATCAAGTGCCTTCGATTACTTACCAATCACGATACGAGTGGAAATGGGATCGAGTCACAATGGACTTTGTATCCGACTACCATTGTCGAAGTAAGAAGGATGCATTTGGTCGTGGTAGATCGATTGACTAAGTTCCTCACTTTGTCCGGGTCTGATTTTTCAATGGACAAACTAGCCGAATTGTAGCTTTCGTGAGATTACAGGGTACCTATTTCCATCGTGTTGATAGAGATCCGAGATTTACCTCGCGATTTTGGAAAAAGTTGCAAGAAGCTTTGGGTACCAAGTTGCATTTCAAGCCTTTCACCCCAAACCGATGGTCAATCCGGAGCGGATAATTCGGATACTTGAGGATATGTTAAGATGTTGCGCCTCGAGTTTAGTGGTTCATGGGACGGTATTTGCCGTTGATTGAATTCCGCTCAACAACGCTTTCAATCAAGTATTAAGATGGCACCCTACGAGGCCTTGTACGGTCGTAAATGCCGTTACACTATTGTTTTGGACGAGCTCGGGAAAGCAAGATTTTCGGTGGATTTGATTAGAGATCGAAGAAAGTGAAAGTAATCCGTGAAAGTCCAAGATAGCCTCCGATCGTCGAAGTCGTACGCGGATCTGAGCGTAAGGATATCGGTATCGGTGGGATAAAGTGTTTCTAAGGTATCGCCTTGGAAAAAGATACTCGATTCGTCCAAGGCAAGTGACCCGAGGTTCAAATTTTGAGATATCCGAGGAGTCGGTCAGGCATATCGTTGATTTTGCCCCGAACTCAAAAAGGTTCACGATGTTTTCATGTTTGATGCTTTGCGCTATAGATCCATCCATCCATGTTAGTCCATCGTTGAAATTCAAGCTAATATGAGTTATGAGGAAGAACCGATCCGATCCTATCATGGAAGTGAAAGAA
>NW_026441007.1:0-5619 GCF_025698485.1 Gossypium arboreum | reverse complement strand
CAAAATAAATTTTAATTATTTTATGCCTCTTTTTGGTCCCAAACCACATTAACTAGGGTCAATTTTTGGGTCACAACTCTCCCCACTTAAGTAATTTTTCCCAAAATCTTACCGAAATAGGTTTGATATCCTTTTCATAGGTTCTCTCTCCCAAGTAGCTTCTTCTATCCTGCTTGAGCCATAACACCTTCACTAGCGGAACCCGCTTGTTTCCAAATCTTTCACTTCCCGTGATAGGATTGAATCCCTTTTCCTCATAACTCATATTGGCTTGAATTTCAATTTCGATGGACTAATCACTGGATGGATTTGGTCAAGCATCAAACATGGAAGACACGGAACCTTTTGAGTTGGGGGCAAAATCAAGGATATGCCCCGACCGACTCGCCTGATATCTCATATGGTCCAATGAACCTCGGCTCAACTTGCCCTTACCCAACTAGTATCTTTTTCCAAGGCGATACCTTGAGAAACACTTTATCACCCACCGAACTCGACATCCTTACGCCCAGACCCCAACTTACGAGGAGGCTATTTCACTTTCAATTACTTTCGCTCAGATCCTAATCAAATCCAAAAATCTTGTTTCACCGAGCTAAAAACAATGGCGCGATTTACGACCGCAAAGGCCTCAGGGTGCCATCTTAATACTTGATTGAAAGTTTTTCCAATTAATGGCAAATACCGTTCCCATGAACCACTAAACTCGAGGACGAACATCTTAACATATCCTCAAGTATCCAGATCCCCGGATTGACCATCGTTTGGGGTGAAAGGTTTGAAATGCAACTTGGTACCCAAAGCTTTTGCAACTTTTTCCAAAATCGCGAGGTAAATCTTGATCTCTATCCGACGATAGAAAAGGCCCCGGTAATTTCAAAGAGAAACGAAATTCCTTTAATTTGTCCATTGAAAATCCGACGAGGGACAAAGTGGGACTTAGTCAATCGATCTACCACGACCCAAACCGATCCTTCTTACCCGACAATGGCCCGGATACAAAGTCCATTGTGACTCGATCCCATTTCCACCCGTATCGTGGATTGGTAAGTAATCAAGGCACCGATGTTCCCTTTCACTTGTTGAATATTAAACATCTCAAACAAAGTGAATGTCTCGCTTCATACCATGCCACCAAAACCGCGTTTCAAATCATTGTACATCTTCAACTTCGGGTGGATTGCCATTCCTATAATGGCTTCATTTTTATCGAAATGAGTTAATTTTTGGGACACAGAACTTTTGAACCTCAAACAATCGCATCGCGATTTGAAACTCCGAGTCCTTGTTCGAACACACGAACGTTTTGCAACCAACTCGTCATCGATTTTGAGCTTCAATTTGTGTCAATAATGGTTTGGCTTTCAATTCACCATAACACACGCGGACGGATAGACAAGTGCACATTCATCGTAAAGTGAATAACAATTTACGACTCAAGGCATCCCAACCACATTCGCTTTCCCGGTGATAGTCAATGATCACCATAATTTTTAACACCGAGCCAACGCTTTGTCGCAATTTAATTTTGGGTTCAAATACTTGAGACTTTTGTGATCCGGTATACATGGCACCTTTCACCAAATAAGTAATGTCGCCAAATCTTTAAGGCGAATACGATGGCGGCCAATTCGAGATCATGAGTGGATAATTTTCTCATGTGGCTTTAATTCCTCCGCAGGCCACAACTCGACCTTCTTGCATTTCGAACCTAACCCAAGTAGAGAGGCTTATAGATGACAAACTTTGGGACCTTGCACTAGAATTGGGGCTTCACAAATAAGTTTTCAGTTGATCGAAACTTTTTGGCATTTTCCCCATTCAACTTAACGCCCTTTGGAGTAGTTCATACCGGGGCTACGTTGAGAAGCCTTTACAAATCGGAATAAAGAAGCCCCAAAAAGCTTAACCTCGAATATTTCTGAGGCTTCCAATTTAGTATGGCTGAAATTTTATTGTCAAAAATACCAGATACCACATGACCCAAGAAGCAACCCTCTTAACCGTAACTCACACTTTTTAGCATATAATTGCTTGTCCCGTAAAATTTGGCAAAGACTAACCGCATGTGTTGCATGTTCGGTCTCATTTCTTGAATAGACCAAGATGTCATCAATGAAACCCAATCGATCCAAATATGGTCAAAGATTCATTCATTAAATCCATAAATCCGAGGGCATTAGTGAGCCCAAACGGCATCACTAGGAACTCATAGTGAATATCTCGCTCAAGGCGCTTTGGGCATCAATCTGATTCGAATTGATAGTAGCCCGATCTCAAATCTATTTTCTAGAACAGAGGCTCCCTTGTTGATCGAACAAGTCATCAATACGGGTAACGGATATTTGTTCTTTATCGTCTTTGTTGCGACGATAGTCGGCCATCATGGTTCCATCCTTCTTCTTCCGAACAACAGCGCACCCCAAGGCGAAAAACCGCGAGCAAAACCTCTATCCACCAATTTGAACCGGCTTAACCCTTTAATCTGGTGCCATAACACGGACTATCGAAATTGGGGTGGTACCGTACCAAGACAAATTCTATTTCAAAGTGGCAAACCCGAATTCCTGGGGAAAACATCCGGATTCACAAACCACCGGAGATTCGGTTTTTCCGATTCCTTGTCATCGAGCACGACGAAGGTACACTTCGCACCCTTTTCTTATATTTCCCGACGCGAATTTTTGGCAACCCTTTAAGTCCGTGGACTCAACCCAACTATTTCATTATTCCACCTCAAATCGATAGTCTTGCTCTTGCAATTTACAACCGATCGTGCATGGTCAACCAATCCAAACCAAGAATAACACGAACTCATCGAACCAAAAAGCATCAAGTCCGCCGAAAACAACCTCGAAACTAGGGGACTTTTCTTGCACACTTTGTTAACAAGCACGTAATGACCCAAGGGTTTGACACCAATTACAAACCGGAGACTCAATAGGCAAAGTCCATGGATGCTAAGGTTTCACATATATATGAATGAGTAGAACCAGGTCAATCAAAGCAATCACATTTGTATTGAAAAGAGGAAAATTTAAATAACATCCGGAGGGCAAGATCCTTGGGCCGTATGGCATAAGTCCTAGCAGGAGCACGAGCCTCATCCGATGGTAGCATCTCAGATCCTCTCCACCGCCACCGACATTGCCCATATTTCAGGTGGCCTCCTGAAGTGGTAGCACCCGGTTTGCACGACTTACATTCCGCTCATGCATCCTCGGCAATCCTTCATAAAGTGGTCCCGATCCACACTTATAGCAGGAGCGATCACGAAACCAACACTCCCCATTTCCACAATGTGGACATTCGCCTCTCTCGCATCATTTCCACCATCATGATCGGTGACTTGGTGGCATGGGGTCGACCGCCCTCATCTAGAAAAGCCCAAACGCCTAGACCGGCTCCAATCATCTCAAATCTCTTCGATGCTTGTTGAAGAGACTTTCCGAGGACCTCTTTCAATTCTCCAATCCCCACATCCCTTTTTTTCTTTTCTAAGCTTCTTCGCCATAAGCTCGCCAAAAGTACTACGAACTCCGATCTCGAGAATGCCAACAAACATCCTTATTCATCATTCAGCCCATCCTCAAGCGCCTTACAATAAAGCTTTGGATTTAAATGTATTCTCCAGACGCTAAGCCTCAAAACTTTGCTCAGGTCGGAATTTTAATTAGAACTTCTTAAGATCAAGAAATTTCCGCTTTTGGTCGATGAATCTCCGAATATACTTTTTTCAACTTTTGAAAGAATTCCCAAGTCACTTGCCTCTAGGCACCAAGTTGAGTACTCCACCAATAGTAGACGGACTGGAGAAGGAGATGGTACACTTTAAGCACTCATCCGGTAAGGATAGCTCATCAAGCCCGGGATAGTGTTATCTAACCATAATTCATTTCGCTTTCATCATCATCATCCTAGCCTTAAATTCAAGGGCCCCATGTTTTTGAATCCATCGACCGGGGCTTACTTGACCTTATTTGGTCCAACCCGGAGGTATTGTAGGTGCGGGGTTGCATTTGTTTGGAATGGAGGTTGGGAAACCGTGTTGGTTCAATGTATTGATTAAACCATTCGTCATCACACTATAAAAGGCTTCTACCCGGCCATTAGGATTGCTAGCCATAGGTTGAGAGTCCCGGCGCGTCCATTGGGAGCAGCGCCACACTCTCCCACATCATCACTATCGCCTTTTTGGGATCGGATCCATTGCTATAAACAAACATAAAGTCAAATTGTCGAAATCATCACACTATCGATTCATCATTTAATGGCATGTTAGCAGAACCCAAACACATCACGGTAGTCCTAGAATCGACTAAACCGTGGCTCGATACCAATAAAATTGTAACACCCCAAACCCGAGACCATTGTTGGTGTCAACCCAGGGGTTAACAAGCCAAGTTCACATGTTTTGCCCACCAATTTGAATTTCCAGTCAGGCTGGAAAACTGCGCCACTGTCGCCTTTAAAATCATATCTCAGTTTCAAAACTCGGAAACTGGTTTCGTAAATTTTCCTGAATTTAGACTCAATATCCATCCATGGATTTATTTCTAGGATTTTGGTCGGGCCAATTGGTACAGTTTATTAGTTAAAGTTACCCATGTTACAGGGATCGACTGCTCTGACCTTCGCGCGGTATAACTTGAATATCTCTTACAGGGCTTTAATGGGTGTCGTTTGTTTCTAATGAAACTAGACTCAAAATGGAATCTGTACATATAAGGTATGTCTCCTAATTATTTTTTGATAATTTATAGTGAATTTTTAAAGTTGCGACAGGGAACCCAGAAACCATTCTGGCCCTGTCTCACAATAGCTTTAATATCTCTTAACCTGTAACTCCTATGACCATTTCGTTTCTTCCATATGAAAATAGACTCATCAAGGTTCATTTACATAGCTTATTCACTATTTAATTCCATTCCTATGAATTTTGGTGATTTTTCACATTCATGCCACTGCAGCTGGCAGCATCTGTTTTTAAGGTAGGACTTACCTATTTGGTAGTCTCCATGAATCAACTAGTCTTGCCATACATAGGTTCATATATGATCATTTTAACCATGCCAATGGCTGATCATATGACCAACATTCCCATTTCCAAGCCATAGCCACATCATGACACCAAATATATACATACAACCCACAATTAGTCTAAGTTCATTTCTTTTCCCTTTTGATGGCCGTATACTTACATTACAACATATTTAACAAACAAGAGGTAGTCCTATACATGCCATCTCAAGTTCAATCAAAATTTATACCAAAATGGAGGCTTGATAGTGTGAATGACTTACTTCAACGATCCCAAACCGATTGCCTCGGAAAATCTAGAAAATCGAGAGCCAAAGCAACGGGTAAGCATTTTATGCTTAGTAAGTCTCAAGGAATATAATCAACTCTAATTTCAGCAATACATTCACATAGCCAAATGCATCATTTCATTTATACACATTCTTACTTCACACTTCATCATTATATAATTTCACAAAGTATCAATCAATTTAATAACTGAAATTCATTAGTCGATTGAGCGAATGTTGCTCAAACATGTCGATTTTCCGATGCACATATAACGCACCTTATCCTTTGGGCTTTTCGAGGTACTAATTG
>NW_026441006.1:0-6076 GCF_025698485.1 Gossypium arboreum | reverse complement strand
GGCAAACTCAATCAAAGATAGATATTTCTCCCAACTACCTCCAAATTCTAAAACACAAAGATCTAAGCATATCTTCGAGTACCGGATTACTCTTTCGCTTTGACCATCTATTTGTGGATGAAATGGTACTAAAGTTCAATTTTGTACCCAAATCTTCTTGTAACTTTTTCCAAAATCTCGAGGTAAATCTTGGATCTCTATCCGATATTATAGACATAGTATTCGCAACTTCACAATTTCAAGAATATATAATTGCTAATTTATCAAGTGAGTAATCGACGACGGTATAAAGTGGGCTGATTTTGTTAATCTATCAACCACTACCCAAACAACATCCTTCTTTTAGGAGTTAAAGGCAAACCTTACAAAATCCATGGTAATCTTGTCCCATTTCCACTGTGCACCATTATCGTTGAAGTAATCCAAGGCACTTGATGTTCAAATTTTTACTTGTTGATGATCAAACACTTGGTTACAAATTCAAATGTCCTTTTCATACCGCCACCAATATGCTTTCTTTAAATCATTATACATTTTGTGCTACTGTGATGAATCGATAAATGTACCATTGTGCCTCATGTAATATTTTCTCAATCAATTTATCGCTTTTCAAGACACATATCCTGCTCAAACATCAAACAATCATCCGTCCAACTCGAAAACTGAGTCGAATCGATTCGCATTGAGTTCTCTTGATCCGCAACTCACTATCATTCTTTGAGCATCACAAATTAATTGGAGAAATAACGGTTTAGCTCTCATTTCGCTAAGATTGACCCATCATCGACAATGCTAACCCCTGTTCATGGCTCTCAAAGTAAAAGAAATTTTCTCAAGGCGCCAAGAATACATTTGCTTTTCCCGATGATAATCAATCACTAGATCATAATCCTTTAATAATTCGCTTATCTCATTGCCGCAGATTCGATCCTTTTGACTCATCAAGTACTTCAAACTTTTGTGATCAGAAAATTCGCATTTTCACCTGACAAATAATGTCGCCAAATCTTCAAGGCAAAACAACAATGGCCGCCCAAATCATGTAGGATAGTTCTTCCATGCGTTTTAACTGCCTCAAGCATAAGCTACCACTTTACCCTCTTGCATCAACACACATCCAAGGCTCACAATGATGCATCACTATAAATTTAACTCCTTTCCGATTTGGCATGTACTAAAATTGGTGCTTCAAAGAATCGTGCTTTCAATTTTTCAAAACTTTGTTGACATTTATCACCCATTCAAATTTAACATTCTTTTGCAACAACTTAGTCATAGGAGAGGCAATCATCGAAAATCCTTCAACAAAACGCCTATAATACCGCTAAGCTTAAAAGCTTCTAACCCTGATACATTCTTGGCGGTTTCAATCGACGATCGCAGAAATCTTACTTGGATCCACCAATACCATCACCGAGACTATATGCCCTAAAATCCACTTCACGGGCTTAACTCACTTTTACTAAACTTGGCAAAGCTTTTCTCTCAAAATTTGCAATATAGTTCTCAAGTGTTCGATGTTCGACTCATCTCGAGAATAAATTAAAATGTCATCTATAAACACTACTACAAACTTATCCAAATATGGCCGTAAGATCCATTCATTAAGTCCATAAATATAGTCGAGCATTTGTTGTCGAAAGGCATCACAAGAAACTCATAATGTCCATACCTTGTCCTAAAGGCGCTTTCAAGACATTTGACTCCTTAACCTCAATGGTAGTAACCGCACCTCAAATCAATCTTTGAAAACACTGGGCCCCTTTAACTGATCGAATAAATCATCAATCCTCAGAATGGGTACTTGTTCTTTATAGTCACCTTATTGTCGATTTAATCAATGCAAAGTCTCATTGAACCATCCTTCTTTACTTAATAATACAGAGCACCTCAGGAGAGAAACTCTGTCTCACAAATCCCTTGTCCGTTAACCTCGCAATCGAGCCTTCAATTCTTTTTAATTTAGTTTGAGCCATTCTATATGGAGCAATCAAGATCGGCAAAGGCTCAAGAACAAATCAATAGCAAAATCTATCTCTATTCGAGGCAACCTGCAATTCCTCCGAAATACATCCGAAACTCACGACTATCTAAGACGATTCAAATTTCAGTTGGGGCAACTCAATATTCATTACATAAGCTTTATAAGCTTCACACCTTTTCTCATGTATTTCGCAGACATGTGCTAAATCACCATAGGCAATTTATTTGATTCATCTGTTTCAACCCACGTAATTTCTCCATTTTCACATTTCAACTCTAGTGTCTTTTGTTTACAATCTACCTTAGCATCATACAATGTTAACCACCATTCCCAAGATAACGCCAAACTCACCAAATGGTAACAACATCAAGTTGGTCGAAAATGTGACCTTGAACCATTAATGGGCAATTCTTGTAAACCTTGTCAACTAGCACATATTGGCCTAAGGGTTCGACACTTTAATCGAACTCAGAAATTCAAAGTAACTTTTTATTGGATACTAAATTCATGCAAATATAGGAATGAGTGGACCCGGATCAATCAATGCAATAACAATAGTATCAAGAGAGAAATGTACCAAGAATAACATCGGAGATGATGCATCTTCTGCACGATATAGCATAAGCTCTAGCAGTGCTCTAGCTCGATCTTGCCGTTAAATCTTTCATCACGCTCTTACTACTAGTCCCACCTCCAAGATTTCTCTGGTCTACCTCTACTAGCGGTGGTATTCGCTCAAGACTCAAATCTTTCTTCTTTAACTTTCTCCTGACAATCTCTAATAAAATGCTCATGAGAACTCAGACCTAAACAAGCTCGCTTTGGCCCCCAACACTCACCATAATGTTGCTCGCCACATTGCGACACTTGCTTTCTAGGTCGACATTACCCACACTTGCCATCAAGTAGCTTGAGCTTTAGACCCTAATATGCTCTACCACGATCTCCGTGTGAATCCCAATTGAAACTGCTATTCGAGGGTTTGTCTCTTGGACCTCTTTGGTTGAGATTGAAATGGCTTGCTTATCGCCTTTTCCGACATCTCGCCTCAATAGCGCCTTTTCTTCTTTCTTTGTTCAATTCTTCTCTTTAAGAGCTCGATCAACCAATACTACAAATTCTTTCAACTCCAAAATTCCTACAAGCACTTTAATGTCCTCATCCACCCATCTTCAAATCTTCTACACATAATGGCCTTGTGGACACACATTCTCGCATACTTGTCGAGTCTTACAAATTCGCTCATACTGCCATGCAATTTTCCCCGCTTCAATTCAAGGAACTCCTTCCGCTTTTGATCAATGAATCGCGACTTATGTATTTCTTTCTAAATTCTTCCGAAGAAATCCCAAGTAACTTTTTCTTTTGGCACCATCGAACCAAAGTCTTCCACCTGGTAAGTCAATCTCTCAAAAGTGATACAAGACACTTTAAGCATTCCTGTGTACATGAGAGCTCATCAAATACACGTAGAATTTTCAAGCCGTAATTCCGCTTTCAAGATCATCATCGACCTTTGCTCTAAACTCTTCAGCCCTTGTTTTCAATCTTGTCAACCGAGGCTTGTTCATTCTTACCAAATCTATACCTTGAGGCTAGTGATTCTGTCCGAGGTATAGGAGGGGTGGAGGAGGTTGAGCATTTGGATTTGCTCAAATAAATTCAGATACCAATTGTTCATCATTTGGAGAAAGGCATCCGAGCCTCATCTCCTTGTCTCAATGTCTCAAGTCTATTTCACAGTGGTCCCAAAGTGAGCCAGCATTACTAGAAAAGATCATCACCATGCTTCCTTCAGATCCATTACTATATTAAAACAAAACACGCTTAGAATAATCAGAGTCACCACACTATCACAATATTTTTATGGCATGTATAGCTAGACTTTTACACACACTTTATTAGTCCGAGAACCCACTAAACCATAGCTCGATACCACTAAATGTAATACCTACCGCTATCACGTCTTTAATCAGATACAAGGTATTACTGTAACATAATACATACCATTAAACATAATCGAAATATAAATATGTCTTGAACAATATTAGTCAACTTTAATGGCTTGTACAAATTAGCGGTCGAGCATCAGAACTAATATTTTAAACCTAGACAAATATGACACGAACAAAATAATTAAGCCTACTATACATGCCATAATTCAAAACGCTTAGTCTAAATACCCTAAAGTAGGATAGGGATAGATCTTCACGATCCTTAACTCCCGAGCAAGTTCTGAGAACACTATAAGACAAAAGAGAGAAACAAAGTAAGCTTATAGCTTAGTAAGTAAGTATGTAAATACTAATCAAGAAAAAATCTAACATGTTTACACAACAATTCAAGTACATCTACTTTAACTTCACTATTCATTCCACTTTGATTGTCTGTCTCGCTAAGGCCATATTCACTAAATAAATCATAACTAGAGTTACCAAACTCAAATTCAAACCGTAAAATTTCCTGAATCTAGACTCATAAAGCTTTTTGCTAATTTTTTTATAATTTTTGGTTCAGCTGATTAGTACAGTTTATTAGTTAAAGTTTCTGTTACACAGCTCGACTGATCTGACCTCTGTTCACTACAAATTGAATTTCTCTCAGTACACAATTCAAACAACCCTGAAGTCTGTTTCATTTAAAATAGTCTCAATAAGGAATTTAGGCATGTAAACTATATTTCTTAATTTTCTTTGTACAATTTTTAATGATTTTTCAAAGTTGGAACAGGGGATCACGTATTCATCCTGAGCAAGTCACATACAATTGTAAATATCTCAAAATATAGAATTCCTTTGCTTGCTCTGTTTTTTATGAAAGTAGACTCATTAAACTTTAATTTCACATCTCATTAAACCTCTAATTATATTCCTCCTATTTTTGGTGATTTTTCAAAATCACGTCACTGCTACCATCTAAAAACAGTTTAATGCTAATTTCACTCTTTCACAAATTTTATGCTAACCTCATTTTATCTTATATTTGTATATACCACAAATCATTTTCACCACATTTCATTCACCATAAGTGTAGGTCCAAACCACAATGTCACCACAAAACCATCCTGTGAACAATTCGGATCAATCTCGATATTTAATGGTTTCAAAGACACATTTCACCATCATATTCGCTTAGTTCTCTTCTTGTACACATGGTGAACACTTAGTACCACCATGCACTCCACCGATTTGTCTCGAGCCTCTTGTCTACATGGTGTCCGTCACTTGGAATCACGATGCACCCAGCCACATTTATCTTTCACGTAGCTCTCTTTCTACATGGTGTCCTTCACTTGGAATCACGCATGCACCTAGCTACATTTATCTTTCACGTAGCTTCTTGTCTACATGGGATACATCTCGATCACACATGTGACCTAGTACTACAGGTGTCTCAGAGCTTTGTACACATGATGTGCACTGATCATACATGGACCTAGCTACGCCCCATCTATTTTATTCGATTCCAATGTTCAACCGGATCTCTCTCTATTATTTATTTCCATTCTTCCAATAGTCGATTTATACTTCAACATCAGCTAGCATATACATATAATAGGCTGAAATATAAGAATGTACATGAAATTATTGTAATATTTACATACAACTTACCTTGGTGCAAAATGGAAATTTTGCAATTTAGTCCAAAACTTTTTCCTTCCCCTGCTCAAGATCAATTCCTGCCTTTCTTGATCTATAATAACACATTTAGCTCATTTAATACTCATACTATTTATTTCAATCCAAAATCACATCATGGAAAAAATTACATTTTGCCCCCTAACTTTTACAAAATTACATTTTGCCCCTAGGCTCTGGAATTAATTTCAGCCCTTATTCTTATGTTTTATGATATGCTGAACATTTTTCTTCTACAACCACATCAAATTCTCACTCTATCATATAGTTATGAACAATAGGTATTTTACCGATTATGCCGCTTTTACTGCTTTCACTTAAAACCAAGTAGCACAAGTTATTTAACATAATCTAAAACCTCATATTCTATCAGAAAACATCAAAAACAAATTTCAACTATGGGTATTTTTCCAAATATGAACCCTAGGTTAAATTATTACTAGAAATTTAAAGC
>NW_026441005.1:0-6964 GCF_025698485.1 Gossypium arboreum | reverse complement strand
TTTTTTCGGTTAGAGCTTTAGTAAAAAATGAACTATGGACGTGTCTTGAATATTGATATATGTGTAAGTGAACATTGAAAATATATCCGCTAAGACCAAGGCATTCGTAGTGAGTTGATATATCCGGCTAAGACCAAGGCATTCGTAAGGAAGTTGATATATCCGCTAAGACCGAAGGCATTCGTATGAAGTTGATATATCCGCTAAGACCAAGGCCTTTGTGCAAGTCACCAATCCGGTTATGACCAAGGCAATCGTAAGTCGCTATATCCGTTAAATCTCGAAAGTATGTGATTCGAAGTGAGCAATCTTGCTGTGAAAATTTCAGCTTATACGCTTGTGAAAATTCCAGCAATGAGGTATGTTTGTATGTGCTTGTACTAATTGAATTTTACAAGTAAGTATGCTAAGTTGATAAACGAGCTACCTACTTGGGCTAAGTTGTTCTTTTGTGTATGAACATAAGGGTCGGTGATGTGAACTAAGTATGAGTATGGGAATGTGAATTAGTAAAGTGGTTTAATTAGCCATGTGAATAAAATACCTTAGTCAAAGCTGATTTCATTGCTTGAGACTTACTAAGCATTAAAATGCTTACCCTGCTGCTTTGGCTCTGCTTTATAGGTTTCGCTCGTTAGCTATCGGATTCGGGATCAAAGAAGTCAAGTCATCCACACTATCAAGCCCCATTTTGGTACAAATTTTGGTTGAACTTTGAAATGGCATGTATAGGACCATCCTTTGTTGAAGGTCATGTACCTTCCTGGTTGTAAACTTGGATAGCCATGAAAATGGCTTATATATGCTTAGCATAGAACTATAATCGCTTGTATGTTGATCCTTATGAGGTATGGAATTATTTTGAAACGATTAGCCATTGGAATGGTTAATCATGATCACGCTTGCTATGTATGTAAAAAGGGCCAATTGAATCATGGAAAGTATGAAATAGGTAAAGCCTACTAAAGGCAGATGCTGACAGCAGCAGTGACGTGGATGTGAAAATCACTAAAAATAGTAGGAATGGTATTAAATAGCAAATAAATTATGTAAGTGTACCTTGATGAATCTACTTTCATATGGAAGAAACGAAATGGTCATATGAGTTATAAGTTAACAGATTTTAAAGTTCTTGTGAAATAGGGCCAGAACGGTTTCTGGATCCCCTGTTCCAACTTTGGAAAATCATTGTAAATTAACCAGAGATAATTAGGAGTCATTCCATATGTGTAGATTCCTCTCTGAGTCTAGTTTCTATAGAAACAAACGGCATTAGTATTGAAGCCCTGTACAGGAGATATCCAATTGTAACGCACAAAGGTCAGTGTAGTCGATCCCTACAACAGGCGAGACTTTAACTAATAAACTGTACTAATTGGCTCGACCAAAAATTCTAGAAAAAATATGTAGATGGACATATGAGTCTAGTTTCAGGAAAAATTTACGGAACTGATTTTCGAGTTGTAAACTCAAGTTATGAATTTTGGAGCGACTAGTACTCAGATTGGCAGCTTGTCTGAAAATTGTCAAAAGTGGGTTGAAGTCTTAACACCTCGCTCGACTCCTCGACGGTCTCGGTTCGGGTGTTACATGACTGCTCAAGATATGTGAAAAGGTGTGAAACATACCTTGCGTATGTGTTTGGAAGTAAAGAGACGGAAAGGAAACTCGAATCGGTACCAGTGGTTTGTGAGTATTCAGATGTTTTTCCCGAGGAGTTACCGGATTGCCACTGGTCGAGAAGTGGAATTCGCATCGGTTGTACCGGTACTACCGATTTCAATAGCCCCGATCGTATGGCATTAACGGAATTAAAGGAATTGAAGGTTCAATTGCAAGAATTGACGGATAGAGGTTTCCGACCGAAGTTTTTCTCCATGGGCGACTGTATTGTTTGTGAAGAAGAAGGAGAACCATGAGGTTGTGTATCGACTATCGTCAACTCAATAAAGTGACGATAAAGAATAAATATCCATTGCCACGAATTGACGATTTGTTTGATCAATTAAAGGGAGCCTCGGTGTTTTCAAAGATAGATTTGAGGCTGGTACTATCGGTTGAGGGTCCGAGAATCGGACATACCCAAAACCGCTTTAGAACGAGGTACGTCACTACAATTCTTGGTGATGCCGTTGGGCTCACTAATGCCCTCATGGTGTTTATGGATTTAATGAATAGAATTTTCAGCCATACTTGGATCGGTTCGTAGTTGTATTTATCGATGACATTTTGGTCTATTCGAAAGATGAAACCGAACATGCTGAACACCGAGGCTAGTGTTGCAAATCTTACGAGATAAGCAAGTATACGCAAAGTTCAAAATGTGAATTTTGCTGAAAGAGGTTAGCTTTTGGGGCACGTGGTGTCCGTATCGTGTCGTGGTGGACTCGAACAAAATTTCTACCATAGTCAATTGGAAACCTCCAAGGAATGTTACCAAGTTAGGAGCTTTTTGGGCTTTTACATTACCGACGGCTTTGTGAAAGGATTCTCGATGATAGCCACACCCATGACAAAACCGTCGAAAGATGTCAAATTTGAATGGACGGAAAAGTGTCGGAAAAGTTTCGACCAATTGAAACCCATTTGACGAAAGCTCCATTCTAGTACAAATAACTGCAAAGAGTTTGTCATCTATAGTGATGCCTCCTACTTGGGTTAGAAGGCGATTGATGCAAGAAGGTCGAGTTGTGGCCTATGCGCCGAGACAATTAAAGCCACATGAGAAAAATTATCCAACCCATGACCTCGAATTGGTCGCCATCGATTCGCCTTTAAAGATATGGCGACATTACTTATTTGGTGAGAAGTTCCAAGTGTATTCGATCACAAAAGTCTCAAATATTTGATGACTCAAAGAGACTTAAATCGCTGAAAGACGATGGCTCGAGTTGTTAAAAGATTATGAACTCGTTATTGATTATCACCCGAAAGGCCAATGTGGTTATGGATGCCTTAAGCTCGAAATCACCGCTTGCTTTTATTTAGCGATGAATGTACACTTGTCTATTCTACTCGACAATGTGTTAGTAGCCAATTAAAGGCCAAACCATTGTTGGCTCATCAAATTCGGAAGCTCGTAAAGTTGATGAGGAGTTGCTTGCAAAACGCAATGAGTGTGTTCCAACAAGGAATCGAGTTTCAAATTGATGATGACGATTGTTTGAGGTTCGAAGTCGTCTGTGTTCCAAGGAATTCGAACTTATTTCGATAATTCTAAATGAAGCCCATTGTAGTCGAATGTCAATCCACCCGGTAGTACTAAAATGTACAATGACCAAACGCCAATTTTGGTGGGCCGGTATGAACGAGACATTTCAATTTGTTTCAGGTGTCCGATATGTCAACAAGTGAAAGCGAACATCAAGTGCCATCGGGATTACTTCACGATCATGATACCCGAATGGAAATGGGATCGAGTCACAATGGACTTTGTATCCGGACCGCCATTGTCGATGAGTAAGAAGGATGCGATTTGGGTCGTTGTCGATAGACTAACTAAGTCGGCTCACTTTATCCCCGCACGACGGATTTTCAATGGACAAATTAGCGGAATTGTACGCTTTCGATTGTGAGATTACACGGGTGCCTATTTCTATCGGTCGATAGAGACCCAAGATTTACGCCGCGATTTTGGAAGAAATTGCAAGATGCTTGGGTACCAAGTCGCATTTTAGCACCGCCATCCCCAAACCGATGGTCAATCCGAACGGATAATTCAAATACCGAGGATATGTTGAGATGTTGCATCCTTGAGTTTAGTGGTTCATGGAACTTTTACCTTTGATTGAATTCCCACAACAATAGCTTTCAATCAATATTAAGATGGCGCTTACGAGGCTTTGTACGGTCGTAAATGCCGACCCCATTATTCGGGTGAACTTAGTGAAGGTAAATTCTTCGGGTTGATTTGGTTAAGGATGCCGAGCAAAAGTTCGAGTAATTGTGAAAGTTTGAAAGGCCGGATCGCCAAAAGTCGATGCGGTTTGAAAAGAAAAGATGTTGAATATCGGGTTTGGAGACAAGGTTTTCTCAAAGTTTCACCGGAAGAAGGTGCTTAGATTTGGGAAGGGCAAATTGAGTCCGAGGTTCATCGTCCAAATAATATTGAACGAAGGGGCCTGGCGATCGATTAATATTACCCCGAGCTCAAAAATTCACAACACCATGTTTCGATGCTTGACGATATAGGTCCAAAACACGAATTACTCCATCCGAGGTTGAGTTCCCTAATTTGAGTATGAAGAAGAGCCATTCGATTCTGGTGAAGTAAAAGAGCTACTAAACAAGAAAATTCCATTAGTGAAGGTGTTGTGGCATAAACACGGGATGGAAGAAGCCACCGGGAACTTGAGGACTCTATGAAAGAGCGAACCGTCTATTTAGAAGATTTTAGACTAAAATTTTTAATGGGGAGAGTTGTGACATCCCTAATTTAACCCTACTGGAAGTGGTTTCGGACCGCTAAACCGAGTCACCACATGTTCAAACGTAATATTTATTGTCTAGAATATGAAAATACATGTGAATTTTGAATTCTTTGATTTAGTTAATTTGATTGTGAATTGAAAGAAAAAGGACTCATGTGAAGGATTTAAATATTGTGGCTATTTTAAGAGGTTAATAAAGATGAAGTAAAATAAATGGAGTTGCATGTCAAATACCCATTTATTTTGGATAAGTGGCCGGCCATGACAAGTTATAAGGGGAAACATGTTTCAAACATGTCTAGCTAATGGATTATGTAAGGAGGAAAAAAAAAGAAGCATGGGAAATAAACTAATGAAAAATTAAAGGAAGAAAACAAAGAAAAAAAATGTGTCCATCATTCTCATGCATGAAAAAAAAAAAAAGGGAGAAGGAAAGGCTTCAACTTTGGTTCTTCTTAATGGAGAAGAGGAAAAAGGGAAGAAATTCAACCTTGAGCTGGAAATTAAGGTAAGAATTCGTTAGCTCTTAAATCTTAGCATGGTTTTAAGCTAGATTCTAAGTTTTATTTAACCATGAAATCTTTGAAAAATTATGGTGATATGAACGTCGCCATGGTAGATGTTAAAGAAGATGGTGGAAATTTGGTACCCATTTGATTAGTAAGTTAGATGGATGAAATTTGAACTAGTTATCAAGTTCTTTAGGTAACCCATGTTGAAATCTTTTTTTGAATAAGTGAGTTTTCGCTAGGGTAACTAACAAGGGTGATGATTGTTGTTTCATGCTAAATCTAGATGAACAATAGTTTAAGAGGAGCAGCCATGATATGAGATTGTGATGTTAGTCAATATGAAGATGATGAACTTGAATAAGAAATATTCGCTGCATGATAAGTATGGATTATCAAGTAGGAGATAATTGATGAGTGAAGTGGCTAATGGGACTTTTAATGAAATTATGCTAAGGTAATGTATCAAATGCTAAATGTGCTTATATGTGTGTGTGTGTATTAGTAGCTAATGGCATTCAATTGTTTAACTAAATTAGAAATGAATGCTTGAAAGTTAAATATTCGCCTTTAGTGACCAAATGCTAAAAGCAATATATGGACAAATGATAAATAAATTGACCTTTGAAATGTATATGGTTGCCGTGTATGTGTCTGATTGAGAAGTAAATTTGTTTGATTTAGCTCAAGATCTTAAAGGAGAGGCGCAACAAGGGGAAATCAAGGTCATCGATAGCCGATTTGGAACTATTTTACCTAACACAAGGTAAGCATTACATGTATATTGGTGTTGGTTTAAATGATCATAATATATATGCAATTGTGTTTAATGAATTGATGTGTAAATGAAAATGTATTGTATGGAATGATGCCATTGTTGAATGTATGAAGGCAGCAAATGCATAAGGTATTGGTCCACTAATGTGCGGGTATAAATGGACACGACAAGATTGGACTAAGGGGTTTAAAATTTAAGTAATGTGCGAAGTTTGATTCTATAGCACTAAGTGTAGCTGAAAATATATAGCACAAGTGTGGGATTCACTATATGCTCTTGTATTACAATTGGCACGAAAGGTAATTATCGAAGTTAATCCCGGACAGCAATCGGGGCTTCGAGCTCATGACGAATAGAGAATCGCTCATGCTTGGGGTTGAATTTGTGTTAAATCTATGTGATGATTGAAATTGTATGGTTGTGCTGGAAATTGAGTTAATGTGTAAAATGCTTGATTATCTTGTTGTGTAGAATATGAAATTGGATGTATGAATTGGTAAGATTGGACCAAAGGTCCGAGGTATTATGGTATAGATTCGATATGGAAGTACCTAGCCTCATTTGTTGTACATGTAGTAGTAACTTTATCTGGATTGACGAATTTATGACTTACTGAGTTGTAAACTCACTGGTTTTTTGTCACCCATTTTAGGTCTCTGGACCGATTGTTGCGGTTTGAACCGCTGCTGAAGTCATCACACCCTGAAATCTTGTGGTATTGTTTTTTGTTGTTGAAGAACATTTGGCATGTATAGGCTATTATATTTTGTCGAATTGTGGGTTGTAAACTTTAAGCCATGTGAAAATGGCCTATGTGGTCGCCGAGTGGGATGCTAGAACCTATAGCCCGAGTCTTAGAAACTCAAATTTTGTTAAGGTGGCCATAATTTGTGTCATGTATGATGGATGATTAAGGCCAAGGAAAATTCATGAAATTGGCATAGTTACTGCAGTAAGTTGCAGCAGCAGGAGATGAGATTGAAAATCACTAAAAATAGTAGAAGTAGAATTAAATAGTGAGTAAATTATGGAACTGATCCTTGATGAATCTATTTTTATATGGACGAAACGAACGACCATTGAGCAGTATACTGGGAAATATTAATTTCGTGAGACAGGGCCAGAACGATTTCTGGGTCCCCTGTCGCGACTTTGAAAATTTAAAATTATCCAGAAAGAATTAGGAGTCATTCTTATATGTACAGATTCCATTTAGTCTAGTTTCATTAGAAACAAACGGCACCAGT
>NW_026441004.1:0-5866 GCF_025698485.1 Gossypium arboreum | reverse complement strand
CATAATCCGGCGTATACCACGTGACCCAAGAAGCTAACCTCTCTAACCGTAACTCACACTTCTAAACTTAGCATAAACCGCTATCCCGTAAAATTTGCAACACTAATCTCGTGTTCGCATGTTCGTCTCATTCTTGAATAGACCAAGATGTCGCCGATGAACACAACTACGAACCGATCCAAATATGATCCCAAGATCCGATTCATCAAATCCATAAATTCTAGGGCATTAGTGAGCCCAAACGATCACTAAGAACTCAGAGTGACCATATCTCGCTCAAGGCGTTTTGGGTATGTCCAATCTCGGATTCAAGAATCGATAATAGCCCGATCTCAAATCTATTTTTGAGAACACCGAGGTTCTTCAATTGATCGAACAAATCATCGATACGGGTAACGGATACTTGTTCTTTATTGTCACTTTATTAAGTCGACGATAGTCGATGCACAACCTCATGGTTCCGTTCTTTTCACAAACAACACCGGTGCACCCTAAGGTGAAAAACTCACAGCAAAACCTCTATCCATCAACTTGCAACCGAGCCAACCCTTTAATTCCTGGTGCCATACGATATGGAGCTATCAAATCGGTGTGGTCCCTGTACAAGCTCAATGCCAAACTCTATCTCCTAACAGTGGCAAACCCGAATTCTTCTGAAAACGTCCGGTATTCACAAACCACCCATGATTTGGGTTCTATTCCTAACTCCTTATCATCAAGTACATACGCAAGGTATGCTTCACACTTTTCTTACATATTTCGGGCCAACATTGATGATATTACACCGGCAACCCCTTCAAGTTCGAGACTCAACTCGATCATCTCGTTGTTTGCGATCTCAAATCAATAGTCTTGTTTTTGCAATTCACAACCGCATCATGCACGTCAACCAATCCAACCAAGAATAACATCAAATTCATCGAACGGCAAAAGCATCAAGTCCGCCGAAAAAGTACTCAATTACTAGGGGCATTTCTTACACACTTTTGTCCATCAAGACATAACCACTCCAAAGGATTTGACACCGAATTACTAACTCAAGAGACTCAATAGGCAAAGTCTTACCGATGCTAAGGTTTCGTATATAAGAATGAGTAGAACCAGGTCAATCAAAGCAATCACATTAGTATCAAAGAGAGTGAAAGTACCAGATAACATCCGGCGAGGAGGCATCCTGCGCGCCAGATAGCATAAGTCCTAGCTGAGCCGAGCCCTGGATCTGGTCGCAAAGATTCTAGATCCTTTGACCACCACTAGCCTTGCCAGATTTCTATGGTCTACCTCGAAAGGGTAGTACCCGCTTCCCACCCGATCTACATTCTGCTCGCATAACCCGCAATCTTTAATGAAGTGGTCAACTGATCCACACTTGTAAGAGCGGTCACGAATCTACCCAAAATGCCATTTGCCACAATATCGCACTTCCTCTCTCGCTCGATCATTCCCACCATCGGGCGATCAAGGATTCGTGGTCACAGGGGTCGATCGCGATCTCGCCTAGAAAAGCCGGTGTCTCTAGATCGGCCTAAGCCATCTCTAAGTTTCTTTGATGACTGGAAGGGCTTCCAATACCTCTTACAACTCCCTTGCTCCCCGCCTCCGCTTCTTTTCTCCATACTAAACTCCTCGGCTTTACGCCGCCGACGAGAGTCACAAACTCTGATTTCCAAAATGCCAACATACGCTTTTATCTCATCATTCACCCATCTTCGCGCATACATCACATTCAAGAAATGCATTCTCGCTGCATCGCTAAGCTCACGAATTTTCGCTCATAGTCGGTAACCCAATGGAACCTTGTTTAAGTTCGAGAAATTCTTCGCTTTTGGTCCATAAACTCGATCGATATACTTTTTCCAAACTCGGTTTGAAGAACTCCTGTTACTTGTTCAGGGCACAAGTAAGTCGAGTACTCCACCAATAGTAGGCGTAATCACGAGCAAGGAGATGGTACACTTTAGGCATTCATCGGTGTACAAGATAGCTCATCGAAAATCCGGATCGTGTTGTCCAACCAAAATTCAGCTTGCTCTGCATCATCACTATCCGTAGCTTTAAATTCAGAGCCCCATGTTTTCTGGATTCTATCAACTGGGCTTATTCGACCTTATTTGGTCAATTACGAGGCATTGTAGAAAGTGGGGTCGGTTTGTTGGGAATGGAGGTTGTGGAATACCAGATTAGTTCGAATGTATTGGTTGAACCAATCATTCATCACGCTATAAAAGGCTTGTCTAGCCTCGTCATTCGGATTGTTAGCAACAAGGTTGAGAGTCCGCCGTCCCTTTAAAGGGAGCAGCGCCACACTCTCCACATCATCACTATCGCCTTGGGATCGGATCCATTACTATAAATAAACACAAGTTCAAACGCCGTAAATCACCACACTATCATATAATCACATAAAATGGCATGTATATAGACCTCAAACGCATTACGTAGTCCTAGAATCGACTAAACCGTAGCTCGATACTAATAAAATTGTAACACCTCAACCCAGACCGCCGAGTCGAACGCGAGGTGTTACTGCACTTCAACCCACTTATTGACAATTTTCAGACAAGCTGCCAATCTGAGTACTAGTCGCTCCAAAATTCATAACTTGAGTTTTACAACTCGAAAATCAGTTCCAAATTTTTCCTGAAACTAGACTCATATGTCCATCTACATATTTTTTCTAGAATTTTTGGTCGAGCCAATTAGTACAGTTTATTAGTTAAAGTCTCGCCTGTTGTAGGGATCGACTACACTGACCTTTGTGCTTACGAATTGGATATCTCCTGTACAGGGCTTCAATACTAATGCCGTTTGTTTCTATAGAAACTAGACTCAGAGAGGAATCTACAAATATATGGAATGACTCCTAATTATCTCTGGTTAATTTACAATGATTTTCCAAAGTTGGAACAGGGGATCCAGAAACCGTTCTGGCCCTATTTCACAAGAACTTTAAAATCTGTTAACTTATAACTCATATGACCATTTCGTTTCTTCCATATGAAAGTAGATTCATCAAGGTACACTTACATAATTTATTTGCTATTTAATACCATTCCTACTATTTTAGTGATTTTCACATCCACGTCACTGCTGCTGTCAGCATCTGCCTTTAGTAGGCTTTTACCTATTTCATACTTTCCATGATTCAATTGGCTTTTACATACATAGCACAAAGCGTGATCATGATTAACCATTCCAATGGCTAATCGTTTCAAAATAATTCCATACCTCATAAGGGTCAACATACAAACGATTATAGTTCTATGCTAAAACGATATAAGCCATTTTGCATGGCTATCCAAGTTTACAAAACCGAAGGTACATGACCTTCAACAAAGGATGGTCCTATACATGCCATTTCAAAGTTCAACCAAAATTTGTACCAAAATGGGCTTCGATAGTGTGGATGACTTCACTTTTGATCCCGAATCCGATAGCTAACGAAACCTATAAAACAGAGCCAAGCAACGGGTAAGCATTTTAATGCTTAGTAAGTCTCAAGCAATGAAATCAGCTTTGACTAAGGTATTTTATTCACATGGCTAATTAAACCACTTTACTAATTCACATTCCCATACTCATACTTATTTCACATCACCAACCCTTATGTTCATACACAAAAGAACAACTTAGCCCAAGGCCTAGCTCGCTTATCAACTTAGCGCATACTTACTTGTAAGAATTCAATTAGTACAAGCACATACAAACATACCTCATTGCTGGAATTTTCACAAGTGTATAAGCTGAAATTTTCACAGCAAGATTGCTCCTTCCAATCACATACTTTGGATTTAACCATATAGCGACCAGACGATTGCCTTCGGTCATAACCGGATTTGGTGACTTGCACAAAGGCCTTCGGTCTTAGCCCGATATATCAACTCGATTAATGCCTTCGGTCCCCGATATATCAACCGAAATGCCTTCGGTCTTAGCCCGATATATTTCCAATGTTCACTTACATATATATCAATATTCAAGACACGCCATAGTTCATTTTCCAATTAAAGCTCTAACACAAAATATCTATCAACCTTTACTATTTGGCTCAATGGCCACACAAACAAGGAGCATAATTTTGATATAATTCAAGTAGGGTCATCACCAAGACTTACCTTTGGATGTTGTGGTTTATTTCGACGGCTATTCAACTACTTTTTTCCTTCCCTTTATCGGATTTAGCTCCCTTTGCTCTTGAGCTAATTTACACAAATTTAACTTATTAAAATCTCATCATGATAGCCGAATATGACAAGGAGTGTAAATGGTCATATGGCCATCCTTTAGCTCAAATACACAATGGTCATGCACATTTTTACATCACAACAAGCAATTCAATACATTCAAACATCAACGTGAAGTTCAAAGTATTTGGCCCTTATATACATTAGGCATCAAAGTTGTATATGTAAAATCATAAATCAACTCAACACATTAGTTAATATTCCTCTTAGTCAATTTTCTGCCAAGAATAGGCATCAATATGCTTGCCTCAAACCAATGCATGCAACTAATACCCCTCATGTAATAATATACCTTAATACCACAAAAAAAAAAAGCATACATTTTACTACTAACACATTACATATCGTAATTCATTGCACATCTCTTATTTACTTCATAATCAACAATCATCACAAGCAAATATACACTTTGAATTAGTATATATGTCATACCAATCCATCATGTGCAAACATATATTCATTAGTGCAAGGGAATTCTCGTGGCTTATATCCAAATATATACACATTTCCAAAGCTTAAATTTACTTACCATGCAACATGCATGAATTATACTTATGGATATATCATGGGTAACAACACCACACCATTTCAATTTGGTCATGGTGAAACAAAGAACTTAGTATCTCATTCAAAAAATGCTAAAAGAAAATCTAAGAATCTTCAATCCTCCATCACATGTATCACTTTCAAGCTTGTTATTTAACATGCAATGGCATTAACACCACATTCACTTTGGTCAATTTCATTCCCATGACAAAAAGGATTTGAACCATGGGCTAACAAGAAATTGTTAGCAACTAAAAACATGAACCTCAAACATACCTTAATCTTGATGCAAGTTTAGCCAACCTCTTCCTAATCCTCTTCCAAACCAAGTATGAAGCAAAACTCCTTCCTTAACCTTAGTATTTTCGCCAACAAGAGAGTGAAAAGAGATGAACAAAATTTTTTCTTTCTTCCTTTAGGACATTCGCCAAGCTATGGAGGAAGATGGACACTTTTTTTTTTTTTTTCTCATCTACTAACATTAATTGTTTATTCCATACCCTTATTTTATTCTTTCCATCATAACCCATTTACAAACATGTTTCATGACATGATTTTTGCCCATAAATCCTTGTCATGGGCCACACTAGGGAAATTTGACATGCAAGTCCATTTTTGCATGCATCCTTTAATTAGTCATCACACATTTCCCTCATACTTTCAAAGTTTATTACTAGGTCCTTTCTAGTGAAATTCCATCTATAATTCTAAATCAAAGCATAAAAATATCACACATGAGTTAAACACATTATAGGCAATAAAATAAATATTAAATTATTTTTATGCCTTGGTTTTGTGGTCCCGAAACCACATTTCGACTAGGGTCGTTTTAAGGCCTCACAAGTACCCTTTACCGAGAATTGATGATCTTTTGATTAGTTTAGGGGCTTTCATTTTCTCAAGATTGACTTGTGTTTAGGGTTCACCAATTAAGGGTTAAGGAGAATGTTCATTAAACTTTTAACTTGTTATGGGAAGAGTTCTTGGTGATGCCAATTTGAAAACACCCCAACTTTCATGGATCTCATGAATTGGGTTTTCCAACCCTACTTGGATTGGTTCGTGGGTCTTTGTAG
>NW_026441003.1:0-6525 GCF_025698485.1 Gossypium arboreum | reverse complement strand
TTTCTTGTATTCACCCTTTTGGTTTACCCTTTCCTCTCTTTCACCATGTGCCCTACCCATGTTTAGCTTTTGATATGCTTGTCTTTTTGTTTAGGAATTTACTGAACGTTTAGCTGCTCGTTCTCATGTAGTAATGGATCATTTCAGTACTGTAAGGGTGAGTCCAATTAAACTTTCCCAAGTTAATATCTTTTTGTTATATATGCAAGCTTTATTTGGTTCCATTGCTTTGACTTCTATGGCAATGAACTTCTCAAAATTTTCTCTGTTCTGGATTTGGTCTAAGTGTGGATTCCTTGATTATTCTGGTAAAATTATACATGCGTTTCATGTATAGGAGTAATGGTCAAAATCCAATTTGTTTCTTCTGAGTGCAAGTATGAGTACAATCATTCTCATTCACTTATTGTTTGTTTCTTTTGGAATGATATAACAGTAATAGTTTGCAGAGGTTTAATTTTGTTTTGGGCTAATTCTACTTAAAACAGTCTGTTTTATTCTCTTTCTTTCTCTTTATTTTCTCCAAAGCTAGAAGAAATGCATGTGTTGACAGTTTAGTGCTGAACATTATGAGGTTATGATGAAGCTTTTATCCCTGTTTGGTTCATTCAGTGTCAAAAGCATTGGCTGTTAATGTTGTAGAAATATATTCTGAATTTTTAATTAATAGTTAATGAATATTTGAACCTTGAAAGCATTCTCAAATTATTATCCATATATAACATGAAATACATGGATCATTTAATTAGTAACCTAAAATCAAGAGTCTAATCTACATGTTTAATACTTGGTATCTGGTCATGTTTAAGTTCCAATCTCTACAAAGAAATTACATTGTTAAAATCAGGCTTAATTTTATTCACAAGAAATTACACCGACATATATACACACAGTGAGCCTAACTTAGTAAACGATACTAGGAACAGACTAATTCTAGGAATGTTGACCCTAAAACAGCCTTAAAGTTAGGGATAACAATCATTGAAATATTTATAGAATCTTAGCTAATACACACACAATATTCCTTATTTAAGAAACTGTAATCTGGCACTCCCCCTCAAGCTGGGAAGTGGATATCATCCATTCTCAACTTGCTTACTAGTTTCTGAAAGAACTTCCCAGACAACTCTATGGTAAGTATATCGCTAGTTGACAAATCGGTGGACACAAATGGAGTGCAAATTAAGCCACCGTCAAGCTTTTCTTTTATAAAATGTCACCAACCTCAACGTGTTCGATCGATCATGTTGAACTGGATTATGTGCAATATTGATAGCAGACTTATTATCATAATACAACTTCATTGGACCTTCCCACTTGATCTTTAAATCTTCCAAACAAATCCCAAGTGTCATCGCCCTAAATTCAGCTTCTGCACTAGATCTAGCCACAACATTCTGTTTTTTACTCCTTCAAGTCACAAGGTTGCCTCCTAGGAAAGTGCAATAGCCCGAGGTTGATCTTCTATCAACAATAGACCTGCATAATCTGCATCAAGATAGGCTTCAAGAGTTAACTTCTCCACTTTCTTAAATAAAAGTCCTCCCTGGCGTGCCCTTTAAGTCTTGGAGAATCGATACAGCTCTAAGATGTGATTCTTTGGGGTTGTGCATGAATTGACTTACAACACCGATTGCTTAGGCAATATCCGGTCTAGTATGTGACAAGTAGATGAGCTTCCCACAAGTCTTTGATATGAACCTTTATCAACTGTTGCATCTTCTTGTGCATCTCAAGTCTGTGGTTAACCTCTATGGGCGTCTCTGCTGGTTTGCATCCCAACTTGCCCGCTCTGTAAACAAATCAATTATGTATTTTTTCCGAGATATGAAGATTCCTTCCGAGAATGTGCCACTTCAATATCTAGAAAATATTTTAACTTATCGAGCTCTTTGACTTCAAATTCTTTTACTAGGCATTTCTTTAAATTCTCCATTCTTTCCAGATCATCACCATCACTATAATGTCATCTACATAGGCTAACAAAGCAGTCACTCCCTTAAAGATAGTACTTTACAAAGCAGTGTGATCATCTAATGCCTTGGATACGATTTTGGGAATGGAGATGGAATTTAGGCTAGGAAGAAGGCTTTGTGCTTATGGGACAAATTTTTGTAAGACATGAATAAATACAAGGGATGTCTTGTGTAGGCTCTAGTCCCTTTTATATAGCAATGAGAAAATCAGTCTCTAATATGAATTTTTGTTGTTTTAGTATTAGTATTCAAAATAGGTTCAAGAATTACCTTGGGTTGTATAGTAGCATTGTATAGAAGCAGTTGTATAGAAGAAGAAGATGATTGAACTTGCACGGTGCCTACTTCCTTGAGTAAACCAAGAAGGACGAGTAGTGTCCTGAATCCCTTATTATGATTTGGGTGTATTAGGCTCTTTGGGTTGCATAGTTTCGAGTTGGCGCTGGTTGGGTAAGGATTGAGTGTTTGGTAGGCGGGAGCTGGAAAATCAAGGAGAAAGGATTCTCTGTCTTTATCTTTTGTGAATGAGATCTCCTTTGAAGATAAGGACTAGTAAAGTAATTCTCTTTTTTGCAAAAGTAACATCGTGATACATAATATTTTTTGTGGTGGATGATAGCATTTGTACCCTTTTGAGTGGAAGAATAATTGAGAAAGACACATTTGACAGCTCGTGGATCAAGTTTTCCCTTGTTTTGAGAATGTACATGTACAAAGGCAACACAGCCAAATATTTTGGGAGTAAGGTTATTTGAAGTATTGAAATTAGGAAAGAATTTTGCTAGAACTTGCATAGGACTTTGAGATTTAAGGACTTTTGTAGGCAATTTATTTATCATAAAAGTAGCAGTTAAAACAACCTTCCCCTAATATTGTTTAGGGACATTTTTTTGGAACAAGAGGGCTCTTGTAATAGCTAAAATGTGACTATTCTTTCTTTCGACAACACTATTTTGTTGGGGTATGCTAACACAAGATGACTCATGTATAATGCCTCTTTCTTGGAAATATGATGAGAAATTGATTGAAATAGTCTTTGACATTGTCGACCTAAATTTTTTATTTCAAGACAAAATTGTGTTTTGATCATATTTTAAAAGGTTGGAAAGACGACCTTACATCGATTTGCTTTTAAAAGGAATATCCAAGACACACAGTGCGATCATCAATAAAGGATACAAACCACCGAGCCCCGTAAATATTTGAAATAGTGGATGGCCCCAAACATCACAATTAATAAGAGTAAAAGGGTGGATGTTCTTTTATTGCTTATCGGAAAAGAGGTATGTTTATGTTTTGCAAGTTCACGACATCACAATGGAATTTTTAACAGTTAACTCTTTGAATTATGAAGGAAACATAATTTTAAGAACTCTAAATAATGGATGACTAAGGCGTAGGTGATGGAGCCAAATTTGGTCTTTATTGGTTTTAACATATTCGAGATAAATGACAAAAGTGAGGAACTCAGTACTAACTTCTCTATTGGATTCTTCAAGATAGTATAGGCCATTTACTTCCTTAGCATGTTCAATCATCCTCGTATTTTATTCCTGAAAAACACATCGATTGGGATAGAAAATCACACTACAATCGAGTCTTTGGTAATTTTGGATTGATAGAAGATTGGTAAAGTTTTGGAACATGGAGAACGTTTCTAAGAGTAAGAGTTTTGTTTATAACAATATCACCGACCAACCATCGTGATCACGTAACCATTGGCTTCGTTATCTTTCTATTACTAGGGTAAGGTGTATATGAAACAAATTTTTGTGAGGAACGTTTCTAAGTCAATGACCCAAGAACTTTTGGTGGGTATATTCGAGACTTTAGAATCTTGAGAAGAGGATATACCGAAAAAGCCAAACTACAAGTACCTGTTGAAGAAGATTTTTCCAATGATCTTAGCAAATTCTTCAACTTCTCAATTTCTTCTTTATTGAACTCAACAGATGATTCTTGAGAATTCCTTTCTCTAGCCAGCTTTGTTGCTGTATGTGCTTGCCCTCGTCCCTTTGGTTGTCAACTTTTTTTTTTGAAAAATTTTTAATTGTTGTCTGTGGCTTTCCATGGAGTTTTTAGCATCTTTCTTTAGTGTGACGAGATTTTTTACAGTAGGTGCACCATAAGAAATCCCTGTTAATAGGCCTTGTAAGTTCTGTCTACCTACTATCGTCGCTAGTTGGCTACTCCAGGCCAAATATCCTTTCATTTATAGCTTTTGTAACCAAGGCTGAACTATCCACCGACTATTCTCAATCATAACTCCTCTTCTTCCTTCCTCAGGCATTGACAATCGCAATTGTCTCATTTAGTGATAGTAGATCCTCTTTCCAAGTATTTGAACTCTTCATCGCATCAAACTCAACATTTAATCCAAAGAAGAAAATCATAAATTCGATCTTTTTCAACGAATCTTTTCAAGAGTGCTGCATTTTCACCACTTCATCCGAATACATTGGTAGTGATCCATCTCTTGCCATAAGCTTTGCAATGATTTGAATACTCCGTGATTGATTGACTTCCTTGCTTGGTAGATAAAATCTTAGTCTTGATTTCATAAATTTGGGTAGCATCTCGAACTTTAGAATAAGTTTGCTTCACAGCTTCCCATATTTCTTAGGCTGTGTTAAGAAACATGCATGTATCACTGATTTCTGGCATCATAGAGTTCCATAACCAAGACATTACCATAGAGTCTTGTTCATTCCAAGCATCAAACTTAGGATCTTTTTTAGGTCCAGTTTCGAGTAGGTGACTCAGCTTTCCTCTTCCCGTCAAGAACATGCGAACCAGTTGAGACCACTTAAGGTAATTCTTCAACCTGTAGGCTGCTTGGATGTTCTGCAACTCACTTGTTGGATTTGAGTTGTTCACAGAGACTTCTAAGATATCCCTAGTGTTGCTGGTTTCGATAGTTTCAGCCGGTTTCTTTTGAACAAATTTTACAGGGCTTGAGGGTTGATCGGAATGAGAAGAAGTTGCGGACAAAGAATAAAAAACCCAAAAATTGAGCTAAAAAGGCTCGATACCATGTTAAAATTCGGTTTAATTTTATTCACAAGAAATTACAGTGATATATATACACAGTGAGCGTAACTTAAAACTGTATACTAGGAAACAGACTAATTCTAGAAGTGTTGACCCTAAAACAGCCTTAAAGTTATGGATAATAGTCATTGAAATATTTACGAATCCTAGCTAATACACACACAATATTCCTTATTTAGGAAATTGTAATCGACAATGATCATACTGGTTTCATTGGAGTTTTTAGTTGCCTTAAATATTCCATAATACACAAAATGCTGAATTGTTGCATTAGTTTTTGATTGTACAATTATAATGTATTGTGAAACTTGAGTCTCAATTGAAACATGACTTAGGGTCATAACTAAATTATATCATTAGTTCTGATTTGGTAACTTCTAGAATTGCTTTGAACAGGCAAAAGTGCTCACAGCTTGCCAATCAAGAGACACTGACAACCTAGAAGGTAGTTTAGACTTTTTGTATCATTTGTCATTTTAGTTTCTCTTTTATGTGTACAAGTAACACTAATTGGTGCACTTGTTGCCGGTGCACTAACAAAAATAGTTTTGACCTAATATATGTTACTACTATATTTCATTTATACTCTTCTACCTTTCATTTATTTATTTTTATGACAATAGGAGAAGAGAATGTAGAAGAAAAAGAAGAGACGTCATATGGTTCTCTAATGATTGAGAGGTTAACTGGAAGTGAAGGACGGATAGATCATGTACTTCAGGTGTGTAATTATACTGTCTGATGTTATCTGATTTCATTTTAATTTCCCTTTAGTCTCTGTGTGTGTGTGCATGCATGCATTGGTGTATGCCTGTGAAAATGAGACTGCACGTGAACTGTGGTTAATACACTTTACTGCTAGCAGTTATTGATTCTTTAGTTTTGTTTTGTCAGTTGTCACTACTGTGATGTATGCCTGTGAAAATGAGACTGCACATGAACTTTGGTTAATACACTTCACTGCTAGCAGTTATTGGTTCTTTAGTTTTGTGTTGTCAGTTGTCACTACTGTGATGTGTAGGGTTTTACTGGTTTGTACCATTGGTATCTAAATCTAGCACTGAATGTTACTCTTGTAGACACCTGCCTCCAACCTATCGGAGGCCAATCAATATGATGGTATGTATTTAGATTTGGAGATTGAAGCATTACGATGCTCTAACTTATGGTCTTTCTTGGCTTCTTCTATTAGTAATTATAGTTCTACTTATTTACTCATATACCTGATTGAGCAATACAAATGAGTTGAAAATTGGTATTTGAGTTGGATGAGGAAGTATTTCAAGGAATCTTTTAAAAAAATGTTAAAGAGTGTATGGGGTTATGCCAACTTCCAATGATATAATTTTCAGAGTTTGTGTGATCAAAGAAATAGTGGACGGAGTTTAGTTGTCTTTTTCCTCTTATTGTAACATAAGGATTTTAGTTTGTGTTCTTAGTTATGATTGCTGGTGCTAATTTCTCCTTACTAGTCGTTTTGTTTTTCTACAGGATAAAA
>NW_026441002.1:0-6041 GCF_025698485.1 Gossypium arboreum | reverse complement strand
GCATTAGGGTGAAATAATAAACAAAGGTGTATGGGTGATAAAACAATGAAAAAAATGTGGAGTGGTAATCCCCATTCCGTGAGTTGTGAGAAGGAAAGAAAAATTTTGTTCATCCTTTCTTTGAGCCAAAACTAAGGAAGAAGGAGGATTTTTGCTTCATGCTTGGTTTGGAAGAGATCTAGAAGGAGATTTGGCTAAGTTTGCATCAAGATTAAGGTATGTATGAGGTTGTGTTAGGAGTTTCATGCATGTTTTGGTTGCTAACTTGATGTATGTTAGCCATGGCTCAAATCTTTGTTAAGCCATGGAAATGGTATTTGGCCAAAGTTGTTATGGATAAAGCCATTGCATGCTAAGTGTGAAGCTTGATGATGATGCATGCAATGATGGATTGTCTACTCTTGAGTAAGATTTTGAGCTTTCTTTTGTTTTATCATGATTGAAGTTGAAAAGGAGCATGATTGTCATATTCGCCATGATGCATTCATGAGCATGGTTCATGCTTTTGCATGTTAGTTAAAATTTGTGTTTTGGATGGCTATGGACACCTTGAAATTCGCCATGCTATATGTATATATATGTTTGCACATGATGTTTTGGTTATGAAGGAAGTGATGAATAAGTTTGTTTAAAGAAGAAGATGTTGAAGAATAATTGTGAAATTGTGAATTCCCTAGCACACATATGAGTGCTTGATGCTATATTATAAGTTTTAAACAATGTGCAAAGCATTAATTAGTAAATTGCATGCTGTTTTTGTGAGGTATTATGCAAAATTGACCTCAACATGTACATGAATATTCGCCTTGGGTAGCCTATTGAAGGCCTTAGCATTTCCTTGATGCTCAAATAAATTGTATTGAATTGCTTGATGTAGTATAAATGTGCATGACCATTGTGTATTCAAGCTAAAGGTGGGCCATATGACCATTTAAAATCCTTGTCATATTGCCATAAGCAAGCACAATGAGGTTTTAATAAATTGAATTTGTTTGAATTAGCTCAAGAGCAAGAGGGCCACAATTGGACAACGGGAAGGAAAAGGTGACAATAAAAAAGCCGCTCGACAACATCCGAGGTAAGTCCTCAAGAAGTGACCTTACTTGAATTATGTGAGATGAAATATGAATGTGTATAGGACTACCCCTTGTTGGTTTAAATATGTTATGATGTATATGTGTACCCATGGAAAATGGCTCGTAATAGTAAAGTATCAACTTAAACTATTTGGGTTTGTATATATATATATGGTGTCATGATGGACTATGAATTGAAATGGGAATGTTGGTCACATGATCAGCCATTGGCATGGTTAAAATGATCAATGTAATGTAAGGCAAGACTAGTTGGTTCATGGAGACTACAAATAGGTAAGACCTACCTTAAAAACAGATGCTGCCAGCTGCAGTAACGTGAATTGAAAAATCACCAAAATTTGTAGGAATGGTATTAAATAGTGAATCAGCTATGTAAATGAACATTGATGAGTCTATTTTCATATGGAAGAAACGAAATGGTCATAGGAGTTACATGTTAAGAGATATTAAAGCTTTGTGAGACAGGGCCAGAACGGTTTCTGGGTTCCCTTTGCAACTTTAAAAATTTACTATAAATTATCCAGAAAGAATTAGGAGACAACCTTATATGTACAGATTCCATTTTGAGTCTAGTTTCATTAGAAACAAACGGCACCAGCATTAAAGCCCTGTACAGAGATATATTCAAGTTATATGGCGCGAAGGTCAGAGCAGTCGATCCCTGTAACATGGGTGACTTTAACTAATAAACTGTACCAATTGGGACCAAAATTCTAGAAATAAATCCATGGATGGACATATGAGTCTAAATTCAGGAAAATTTATAAACCAGTTTCCGAGTTTTGAAACTCGAGATATGATTTTTAAGGGAAGTGACGCAGTTTTTCCAGCCTGACTGGAAATGTCCAATGGATGGGCAAAAAATGAACTTTTGTAACCCCTGTCCCAAACCCAATGGTCTCGGTTGGGTGTTACAAGAAATAAATCCATGGATGGATATATTCTAAATTCAGGAAAATTTAGAACCAGTTTCCAGTTTTGAAACTCGAGATATGATTTTTAAAAAGGACGCTTTTCCATCCCACGGAAATGTCAAATTGGTGGGCAAAACATTGAATTTTGTTAACCCTCGTGTCCCATAATGCGATGGTCTCGGGTTCGGGTGTTACAATTTTATTTATCGGCCACTTTAGTATTCTAGGACTACCGTGATGTGTTTGGGGTCTAGCTATACATGCCATTAAATGATGAATCGATGTGTGATTTTACAATTTGACTTTGTGTTTGTTTATAGCAATGGATCCCATCCCAACCGGTGATAGCGATGATGTGGAGAGGTGGCGGCCCCGCAAAGGGACAGCCCCGGGACTCTCAACCTATGGCCGAATCCTAATGACGAGGTAGGCAAGCCTTTTATAGTGTGATGAACAATGGTTTAATCAATACATTCAACCAACACTACTGTTCCAAACCTCCATTCCCGACAAATGCAACCCCGACCTTTAAATACCTCCGGGATCGACCAAAAAGGTCAAGTCCCCTCGATAGGATTCAAACATGGGGCCACCAATTTAAGGCTACGGATGATGATGATGCCGAAAGCTGAATTTTGGTTAGATAACACTATCCGGTGCTTGATGAGCTATCCTCAACCGATGAGTGCTTAAAGTGTACCATCTCCTTACGCGAGTCCGCCTACTATTGGTGGAGTACTACTTGGGTGCCAGAGAGCAAGTGACTTGGGAATTCTTTCAAACCGAGTTCAAAAAAAGTATATCAGAGATTCATCGACCAAAAGCGAGGGAATTTCTTGATCTTAAGGGTTCTATGTCCCCAAACCACGAACAAAAGTTTGGAGGCTTAGCCAAAAAAGATTTCGTCCGGTATTATGTAAACGCCGAGGATGGGCTGAATGATGATATAAGGATGTTTGTTGGCATTCTAGATACGAGAGTTGAGTACTTGGGCGAGCTTGTGCAAGAGCTTAGAAAGGAGAAACAAAAGCTAATGTGGGAACCGGAGAATTCGAAGAGGTCCTGAAAGTCTCTTCAACAAGCATGAGATTTAGATGATGGCCTTAGGGCTTTGGGCTTTTCTAGACGAGGACGCGACGACCTGACCACAGGTCACTTGATCGCGGTGGAAATGATCCCGAGAGGGGCGGAGTGTCCACATTGTGGCAAATGGCATTCGGGAGCTTGGTTTCGTTCCCTCCTATAAGTGTGGATCCCACCACTTTTATGAAGGATTGCCCGAGGATGCTTGAACAAAATGTGAGTCGAGTGGAAACCCGGGCTACCATCGCCGAGGTAGGCCAAGAAATATGGGCAATGTCAAGCGGGAGAGGATCTAGAGATGCTACCATCGATCCGAGGCCGGCCTAGGACTTATGCCAACGCGACGGAGGATGCCGCCCCATGTCATTACTACTTTCACTCTTTTCAATACAAATGTGATTGCTTTGATTGACCCCGGTTCTACTCATTCATATATTGGAAACCTTAGCATCCAGAAGACTTTTGCCTATTGAGTCACGAGTTTGTAATCGTGTCAAACCCTTGGGTCATTACGTGCTTGTCAACAAAGTGCAAGAAAAGTCCCCAGTGTTCCGAGGTTCTTGTTTCCCGGACTTGATGCTTTTGCCGCTCGATGAGTTCAACGTTATTCTTGGTTTGGATTGGTTGACCATGCCGGGTTGTAAATTGCAAGAGCAAGACTATCGATTTGAGGTGCCGAATAATGAAATAATTCGTGAGTCTCGACTTAAAGGGGGCCAAATATCGGATGTTGGCCCGTAAATATGTAAGAAAAGGGTAAAGCGATTCGTGACGTGCTCGATGGCAAGGAATCTAAAAGAAACCCAATCGCGGGTTTTAATTCATGTTTTCCCGAAGAATTGGGTTTACCACCGTCGAAATAGAATTTGCATCGAATTGGTCCGGTACCACCCAATTTGATAGTCTGATCATGGCACCAACAATTAAAGGAGTTGAAAGCTCGTTGCAAGAATTGGTGGATGAGGTTTTGCCTCCAGTTTTTCGCCTTTGGCGCCAAGATTGTTCGGAAGAAGGATAAAAGCAGATCGACTATCCCGCCTTAACAAAGGGATAAAGAACAAATATCCGTACGATTGATGACTTGTTCGATCAACCGGGCCTCTGTTCTCGAAAATAGATTTGAGATCGGGCTATTATCAATTGCGAATCCGAGATTCGACGACCCAAGACCCGCTTTAACAGATATGGTCACTATGAGTTCCTAGTGATGCCGTTGGGCTCACTAATGCCCCAAAGATTTATGGATTTAATGAATCGGATCTTTAGACCATATTTGGATCGACAGTCGTGTTCATTGATGACATCTTGGTCTATTCAAGAAATGAGACCAAACATGTGAACACCCGGTTAGTGCGCAAATTTTATGGGATAAGCAACTATATGCTAAGTTCAAAGTGTGAGTTCTTAAGAGAGGTTAGCCTTGGGTCATGTGGTATTCCAACGTATTCAGTTTTCCCAATAAAATTTCACCATACTTAATTGGAAGCCCCAGAAATATTTCAGGTTTGAGCTTTTTGGGGCTTGCTTTATTACCGACGATTTGTAAAGGCTTCTCAACGATAGCCACCGATGACGGTTACTCCAAAAGGATGTTAAGTTCGAATGGAGAGAATGCCAAAAAGTTTCCATCAATAAAACTTATTTGAGAAGCCCCAATTCTAGTGCAACCCAGTCCAAAAGAGTTTGTCATTAAAAACCCTCTACTTGGGTTAGGTTTGGGAAATGCAAGAAGGTCGAGTTGTGGCCCGCGAGGCAATTAAAGCCACATGAGAAAAATTATCCGACTCATGATCTCGAATTGGCGCCATGATTCGCTTTAAAGATTTGGCACATTACTTATTTGGTGAAAGGTGCCATGTATACCGGATCACAAAAGTCTCAAATATTTGATGACCCAAAGAGACTTAAATCTGACAAAGACGTTGGCTCGAAATTTAAAGGATTATGAGCTGATCATTGACTATCACCCGGAAAGGCGAATTGGTTAGGATGCCTTGAGTCGAAATCGTTATTCACTTTTTACGGCGATGAATGTGCATTTCTCCGATCCGACGGGTGTTAGTCGAATTGAAAGCCAAACCATTATTGACACACCAAATTCGAGAAGCTCGTAAAGTCGACGACGAGTTGGTTAAAACCCGCATGTGTTCAACAAGGACTCGGAGTTTCAAATCGACGGACGATTGTTTGAGGTTCAAAAGTCGTTGGTGTCCCAAAGAATTGAACTCATTTCGATAATTTAATGAAGCCCATTGAGGAATGGCAATCCACCCGGGAGTAAGAAGATGTACAATGAATTGAAACGCCCTTTGGTGGCATGGTATGGGACATCTCCGACTTTGTTTTGAGATGTTTAATATGTCAACAAGTGAAAGCGGAACATCGTGCCTTCGGATTACTTCACCAATCACGATACCCAGTGGAAATGGGATCGAGTCACAATGGACTTTGTATCCGACCGCCATTGTCCAAAAGTGAAGGATGCTTTGGGTGGTAGATTGATTGACTAAGTCCCCACTTTGTCCCCGACGCACGGATTTTTCAATGGACAAATTAGCGGAATTAGCTTCTCGAGGAGATTACACGGGTGCCTATTTCATCTTTCGATAGAGATCCGAGATTTACCCGCGATTTTGGAAAAGTTGCAAGAAGCTTTTAAATTGTTTCCCCCCACCCCCAAAGATGGTCAATCCGCGAAACGATTTGGGATTGTTAAATGTTTCCTCAAGTTTAGTGGTTCAGGGAACGGGATTTGCCGTTGTTGAATTGAAACAAAAATTTTTTAATCAAGTATTAAGATGGCAAGAGGCCTTTGTCGGCAAATGCCGACGCCATTGTTTTGGCCGAGCCTGAAAAAGATTTTGGTGGATTTGAAGGATGTAAGAAAGTGAAAGAATCCGTGAAATCAAAAGCCCGATGCTTTAGCGGATCTGCGTAAGGAATCGGA
>NW_026441001.1:0-6360 GCF_025698485.1 Gossypium arboreum | reverse complement strand
AAAGGAATTTCGGGACTTAATTGAATGCACAGAAGTTGGTGCACTTTATTAGGAAATTTTGAGAAAAATTGTGTTTGTTTGGTTAGTTAAGCTTCAATTCGGTTTGGTTAGGTTGGAACCGATGGTTCCATAGTGGTAGACATAATGATTGTCGGTTATCGACTAAAAAAGTTGAGAGAACGTGTGTAGAAGTTATATATAAGTGAAAATGGATATTCTTACAAAGGAAAATCCTCCTTATTTTTCTTACAAAGGAAAAATCCTCCTTATTTTTCTAGCGCAAATTTTTCTTACTTTGTTTTCTCCGATTGTTCAAAAAGAGGAAAATGAGGAGGCTCGCATGGAGCAAAATTTGTGAGAATTGGAGTATAAAAGTTGAGAAATTGAGAAATTGGTAAGCTTTCTTAGCCTTATGTACTCAAGGATTCGAAGAATGAGAAAGTAAGGAATTCCTAATAAGTTTCTGTAAGGTGGGTTTTGAGTTTTAAGGCCTAAATGTCTTCGATTTAACCAATATATATTTCGTGTTTGGAAAAGCTAAGCTATCAAGGATAAATGAGCTTAGGTGAGATTCTGCACACCACCTTGGTTGCTTGTTGTTGTGTTGGAATTGCCATGTTCGTATACTTCTTGTGATTTTAGTCTGAATTCACAGTCGTGTGTAGTTACGATGAATGAGTAGGCTAAGCATGCATTATGTCAGAGAAAACATGTTTTCTTGCAAGTATGCTTTTAGCATGCAAGATGTGGTATGTACTATAGTATTAATATGTGACGTGCTATATGTCATATAAATAAGTGCATTGTTGTGTGTAAAGCATGTTTCTATTATATGTGGAGTATGGAAGGAATTTACCATGACAGGATAAAAGGAGATAGATGTAATTGGTGCATTGGAGGAATGGAAGGATCAAAATGGGAATTCAATGGAGTTAGACGACATCATGTAATGGATCACTAAAGTGAAACCGTGACGATGGTTATTGACTAGTCCTTCAAGGCAACACCGTGACAAAGATAAGTAGGTTCCATAGAGCAATATTGTGATGGTGGTCTCAGAGGCTCTATGGGCACACCGCAACAACAATATAGTCCTATGGGGCGACACCTCAAAAGAGGTATAATGTGTAATACCATAGCTCGACTATGGCAACCAATGAAGTTCGTTGGAATAGTAAAACATGTTGGTTTTCCGGACATTAAACATAGGATCATACTATCACTACACGAAAATAGGGCTTTAGCGGCATTTTTAGCGCGTTTGAACAAAAAACACGCAAAAGTATACATTAGTGGCGCTTAAAATAAAACGCCACTAAAATCGAAGCAATAGTGGCGTTTCGGTCCAAACGCCACTAAAATCGAGAAATAGTAGCGTCAGTCCAACCGCCACTAAAATCGAGCAATAGCGGCGTTGTAGTCCAAACGCCACTAAAATCGAGCAATAGCGGCATTTCAGTCCAAATGCCACTAAAATCGAGCAATAGCGCGTTTTAGGTCCAAACACCACTAAAACCGAGCAATAGCGGCTTTTCCGGTCAAAACGCCACTAAAACCGAAGAATAATGGCGTTTTGGTCAAACGCCAAAAAGTTTATCTATAGCGCTTTTGGTCCAAACGCCGCAAAAGTTGAGCATCCATTTTCAAGTAGGGTAACCTATACTGCTTTCGATTTGATTCGATTTAATTTTCATATTATTTTCTTATTTTTGTTTTGAATTTGATTTTATTTTGATATTTGAAATTGACTTTATAAAAATATAAACTACACTATTCACTTAGCTATGAGAAAGTTTCATTTTAGTTACTTAATTATGAAAAGTTACGAATTGATAATTAAACTATTTAGAAGTTTTCATTTAAGTTATCAAGTGTTAAAATCGACGCAGTATGGCTTTCTCTAAACCCTTAAACCCTAAACATAGACCATAAATACTAATCTATAAACCCTAAAACCCTAAACCCCCAAAAATCATATGGATGTTGATGTGTATATACATAGATATTAATGAAAAAGCTTACGTTCATTATAAATTATGGAAGCAATACTTAATATTGATTAAATTTATTTTTGGGTTTAGGGTTTAATAGTTAAGGTTTAAGGTCCTGTTTAGGGTTTTATAGTTTAAGGTTTAATGGCCATGGGCGTAGTATGTTAATCTCAAATGAATCATATTCAATTAAATCCTAAACCCTATTATTAATATATATTTAAGGGCATAACTAGGGGTTGAAAGGGTCTCACCCTATAAAATGAAAAATTTTCCACTTAGGTTTTTAAAATTTTAAAAATTTTAAAGGTAAAATTGCACTTTATCCCTTTGAAAATGGAAAATTTTTGATTTAATCATTTCAAAATTATAAAATATATGCTATCAAAATGATAAGATTGCATTTTTACTTACAATTTAGGGTTTAATGTTTAGTATTTTAAGTTTATGGTTTAAGGTTTGTTATTTTGGGCTTGGGGTTTGTTATTTTGGGTTTAAGGTTTAGGGTATATAATTTTAGGCTTTAGGCTTTAGATTTTAGGGTTTAATGTTTAGTATTCATGGTTTAAGGGTTATGATTTGTTATTTTGGGTTTAGGGTTTAAGGTTAATAGTTTGTGGTTTAGTGTTGTCTTAGTGTTTATGGTTCTAAAGGGTTAGGGTATTAGTGTTTAAGGGTTAGGATTTTGATAAAAATAATAAAATAAAATTATTTTAGGGTTTAATTAAACAATAAGATTAATTTTAATAACTTTTGTACCTTGTAATATATATATAGGGTTTAGGGATTATGATTTTAGAGTTTAAGGTTTGGTTTCATTTTTTAAAATTAATTTCAGTCACAATTATAAAATTATACAAATTAATTTTATTTTATTTAAAAGTTTAATAATTTTATTAAAAGTTTATAAAATTATACTAATTCATTTTATTTTATTTAAAAGATTAATAAAATTAATTTACTTTTAAATAAAATAAAATTATTTAAAAGTTTATATAATTATACAAATTAATTTTATTTTATTTAAAAGTAAATTAATTTTATTAAAAGTTTGTAAAATTATACAAATTAATTTTATTTTATTTAAAATATTAATAAAATTAATTTACTTTTAATTAAAATAAAATTATTTAAAAGTTTAAATAATTATACAAATTAATTTTATTTTATTTAAAAGTTTAATAAAATTATTTTACTTTAGGCTAAACATTTTACTAGTACCTTGCAAAACGATGGCGTTTCCTTAGCGGCGCTACCTAATAAACGTTTCAATAGGTTGATTTTAGCGGTGGTTATTGAAAAAGCTAAAAGGTCATTATCTTTACCAAAAGCGGCGTCATTTTGGTTTCATCAGTTTATCCCCATCACTATATTGAAACCCATTATTTTTCCCCCAACAAAATTTCCCTAATCCCTAAATTTTCCCCAACTTAATACCCTAACTTGGAACCCTCAAATCCCCAAAAATTCTCCCGATTCAAATCTCCAAATCTATTTCCCAAAATTCCCAAATCGAAATCCCTTTTACTTTCGCAAGTCCGTTTAAGGTGTTTATGAAATTGGATATATGGGGTTATGAAGTTAAAACCTCTTCCGATTCTTGCATATCTTCGACGCCAACTATCACCGGTATTAGCTCTTCTTCATCTTTTACAACAAATATTATGGAGGGTTTGACATCATTAGGTGTTTGAACAGACTTAAAAACTCTAGCAAGTATAGCCAATTTTAAAATTTGAATATAATGCTTGCTTTCATAACCAAACAATGTTAATCAAGTGATGTGTCCGATCAATTACATTTTAATTTTTTATTTAATCACTTCAATTCAAATAATTACAATATGTTATATAACAAAATAGTTAGAGTTAGAGATTTATATATAATTAACTATATACATTTTGTACCGTTTCAATCAAAATGAGAAGATAATATATCAAGTTGGGAAGCTAAAATGTCACTACCTAGCTGGTTTTATTTTCTTGACCTACTTTGCTTGGGAAGATAATCTATCTAGGGAACAAAATGAGTGACAATGTGTGTTACGACACTTGAATTTAATCTTATGTTAACTCTTCTCTTTTGCCAATGTTTGTAAACATATTACTAAAATTTTTAAACTTCACACCTAAGTTAGGTTTACTATAATAATAGAAAAATAAATAAAATATGTGATAATATTTTAAGTGAAAAAATCATAATTAAGTATAAAGAGAAACATCACATTTTTTAAAATATAATAATTAAATATGTAAAACAAAATTAATTTTATAATAATATGAGTGAATCTATGCTTAAAAACAAAATAAAAGTAATTAAGTTTGAGATGAAGATTTGGGAGTGAGAAATAATAAATAGGAATATTAATAGGACGGATTAAGCAATATCACATCGGATAAGAAGCAATTTGAGTTTTAGTTTTATCCTTTTTGGGTTGTAATGATGTAATTTCAAATTTAACTTTCAAATTTACATGTTATTCTTTTTTAGTTAAATTTGACTTCAAGACCATCAACCTTTTAAAAGAGTCAAATTGTAACCATTAGGTGTAGCGTAATGATTGTTAATCTCATCCTTTAACCATGAGGCGTGAGTTCGTTCCCGTCGTCTTTGGGCGACCTCTTTTTCCCTCCCACCCCTATGGCTGTTGGTTGATGCATCGTATGGTTTGAATAGCGATTTGGCTTTGTGCTTGTTGTTGTAGGCCAATTTTGGGCCTTTACAAAATCTTGGACAATTAGTTCAACACTACTCGTTTGTTGGCAATGGTTCTTCAACGATTGGAATGGTTGCTTGTAGGGGAGCGATTCAAGCTTTTTCTTTCAATAGCCGATCTAAAAATAATAATATTGTGTTGGGTCCCGAGGACCGGGATGGTGAAGATAAAAATAAAGCAACTCTTCCGCATCTATCAATTCCTTCAAACAAGCCCTTTTTTGCCTTTTTACGTAAGCCTAGAAGCAAGTCAAGCTCTTGGTCTCGAGAGAATCTTCCTCTTCTCATACTCAATATGTTTTCAGAGATAGAATTGCGAATGCGAAGGGCTTACTCATAACATAAGGAAAACTCCATAGAGGATGTCACTCTTTTGATGAAGCCGTAGCAATTTAGCCACAAGCCTTAGCCATGTCTCCCTTCCTAGAAACTGGAATACCAGGAAGTCTAGCTAGATTACCAAATCCAAAAAAGGAAATCCGTCTCTTTGATGACCCTTACTTCAAGCACCAACCCAAGACTCTGCTCTTACTACCACCGAAAGGGATCGAGCTTCCATCTAGACTACTTGGGTCATAGGCCTTGGACTCACGAAGAATCTGCAGAACCTTTCCAAGAGTTGAGCGTTTCTTCAATCGCTACATAGACACAATACAATATCTCACTCTCGAGGTGGCCCTTGAGTTCATTTACTTTTGGTTTAATATGGTATCAATAGCAATAGTTTTTCCAGTTTTCGGTCTTTTATCCATACTTAAACCTCAACCCATTTCATAAACCTAATACCCATCTAAACTAACCCAAATAAAACCCAAGTACAACCCAATTACCCAAACCCCTAAAACCCAAATACAACCCAATACCAACCTAACCACTACCCATACCCAAATTAGCCCAATAACAAATAGCCCAATTCTAACCCTAGCCCCCAAAAACAAAACTTTCAGCCAAGGAAACCCTAGGCCGCATGCTAGGCATGCCTCCACTCCTCGACACCAGCACCATCCTGGTCACCCCATACCTAGACATCGCCCATGCTTCGCCAACACCATCCCGATGCCTGGCACCTCCATACCTGCAGCAAGAATGAAGAGAGAAAGTAATAGAAAATAAAATTGTAAGGCTATAAGAGCCTTGAAATCAAATGTAAAGCTTTTTTTTCTTTTTTTCCTCTCCTATTTTCGCAACTCTTAAATAATACGAAGAAAAGCATTCGCTTTTTAAGCAAAAGATAGCGATTCCTCAATATTGAAGAGAATAATCACCAAATCAAACACAAAATCGAGAACAGAGAACAAAATCGAAATCAAAGAACGAAGGTGATTTCCTTTTTTCTATTTTATTTTCATTTTTAAGCTTATTTTCTCACTTATATATTTTAAAACATATAAAATATAATAATAAAAATATAAAAAATTTTACCTTTTTCCACCATCAGTGGGTGGTGGCGTGATGCCGTGCCGTACAGACGACCAACGATTCGAGAGGACCCCCGGCCGGATTTCTTTTCCCCTCCTTCTTCTTTCTCCTTCTTTTTTTCTTTCTCTTCAAAATGATTTTTTTGTCAAAATTGGTTTATATAGCCCTCCAAAACGACGCGTTTTGGTCGTCTTTAACCCCAAAACGACGCTCTTTGAGCCTACCCGACCCGATC
>NW_026441000.1:0-6513 GCF_025698485.1 Gossypium arboreum | reverse complement strand
ATTTATTTTGATGCCTATGATATGTGTTAATTTGTGTGTGACATTTTGATGTTTCGATTTAGTGTTATAAATGCAATTTCACTAGAAAGGACCTAGTAGTGAACTTTGAAAGTATGATGGGAAATGTGTGATGACTAGTTGCTCATGCATGCAAAAATAAGGGATTTGCATGTCAAATTCCCCCAACATGAAGTGGCCGGCCATGGCAAGAGAGGATGGGCAAAACATGTCATGAAACATGTTTTGTTGGTGCATTAGGGAGAAATAATAAACAAAGGTGTATGGGTAAGAAAAGAATGAAAAAAATGTGTGTGTGTGGTATTCCCCCATTGCCGTGAGTTGTAGAGAAAGAAAGAAAATTTTGTTCATCCTTTCTTTGAGCCAAAACTAAGGAAGAAGGAGGATTTTGCTTCATGCTTGGTTTGGAAGAGATCTAGAAGGAGATTTGGCTAAGTTTGCATCAAGATTAAGGTATGTATGAGGTTGTGTTAGGAGTTTCATGCATGTTTTGGTTGCTAACTTGATGTGCATGTTAGCCATGGCTCAAATCTTTGTTATGCCATGGAAATGGTATTTGGCCAAAGTTGTTATGGTGATAAAGCCATTGCATGCTAAGTGTGAAGCTTGATGATGATGCATGCAATGATGGATTGTCTACTTTTGAGTAAGATTTTGAGTTTTCTTTTGTTTAATCATGATTGAAGTTGAAAAGGGCATGATTGTCATATTCGCCATGATGCATTCATGAGCATGGTTCATGCTTCTTGCATGTTAGTTAAAATTTGTGTTTGGATGGCTATGGACACCTTGAAATTGCCATGCTCATATATGTATATATATGTTTGCACATGATGTTTTGGTTATGAACTAAGTGATGAATATGGTTGTTTAAAGAAGAAGATGTTGAAGAATGATTGTGAAATTGCAAGCACATTCGCCTAGCACACATATGAGTGCTTGATGCTATATTATAAGTTTTGAGCTACAATATGCAAAGCATTAACTAGTAAAATGCATGCTGTTTTGTGAGGTATTAAGTGCATAATTGGCCTCAACATGTACATGAATATTCGCCTTGGGTAGCCTATTGAAGGCCTTAGCTTTTCCTTGATGCTCGAATAAATTGTATTGAATTGCTTGATGTAGTATAAAATGTGCATGACCATTGTGTATTCAAGCTAAAGAGTGGCCATATGACCATTTAAACTCCTTGTCATATTCGGCCATAAGCTAGCACAATGAGGTTTTAATAAATTGAATTTGTTTGAATTAGCTCAAGAGCTAAGAGGGCCACAATTGGACAAGGGGAAGGAAAAGTGATCGAATAGCCGTAAAAGCCGTTCGACAACATCCGAGGTAAGTCCTCAAGAAGTGACCTTACTTGAATTATGTGGAATGAAATATGGATGTATTGATTATTGATTTATGTGTGTATGAGTATTCGAATAATGCCCCGGCTAAGTCTCGAAGGCGATTATGCTAGTGATTATAATTGTGTTTGAGCCTTAGTAACGAGAATGAAATATGTATGTCCAATGATTATTGATGTATGTGTGCATGAGAAATTGAATGATATCGGGCTAAGCCCAAGACAATTATGCTGAAATTATATCCGGTTAAGACCAAGGCAATTGTGCTAGTGGCTACATCCGGGCTAAGACCAAGGCATTCGTCGAGACATTCTATCCGGCTAAGACCAAGGCATTTGTGCACGTGGTTATATCCGGTTATATTTGAAGAATCTTGGGCTGGAGGTGAGCGTTGGTTGCTGTAATAAATTCAATTAGTACACCAGAAGCCCAAAGAATAAGGTAGCGTTTATATGTGCATTGGAAAGTCGACATGTTTGAGCAACATTCGCTCAATCGACTAATGAATTTCAGTTATTGAATTGATTGATACTTTGTGAAAGTATATAATGATGAAGTGTGAAGTAAGAATGTGTATTAATGAAATGATGCATTTGGCTATGTGAATGTATTGCTGTAATTAGAGTTGATTATATTCCTTGAGACTTACTAAGCATAAAAATGCTTACCCGTTGTTTTTCTTTTTATAGATTTCGGCCAAATGCAATGGATTCGGGATCAATAAAGTCAAGTCATCCACACTATCAACGCCTCTATTTTGGTATAAATTTTTGGTTGAACTTTGAAATGGCATGTATAGGACTACCCCTTGTTGGTTAAATATGTTGTGATGTATTTGTGTACGGCCATGCGAAAATGGCTCGTAAAAGTGAAGTATCGACTTAGACTATTTGCGGTTTGTATATGTATATATTTGGTGTCATGATGGACCATGGATTGGAAATGGGAATGTTGGTCACATGATCAGCCATTGGCATGGTTAAAATGATCATATATGAACCTATGTATGGCAAGACTAGTTGGTTCATGGAGACTACCAAATAGGTAAGACCTACCTTAAAACAGATGCTGCCAGCTGCAGTGACGTGAATGTGAAAAATCACCAAAATTTGTAGGAATGGTATTAAATAGTGAATAAGCTATGTAAATGAACCTTGGTGAGTCTATTTTCATATGGAAGAAACGAAATGGTCATAGGAGTTACATGTTAAGAGATATTAAAGCTATTGTGAGACAGGGCCAGAACGGTTTTGGGTCCCTGTAACTTTAAAAATTTGCTATAAATTATCCAGAAAGAATTAGGAGTCATGTTTTATATGTACAGATTCCATTTTGAGTCTAGTTTCATTAGAAACAAACGGAATCAGTATTAAAGTTCTGTACAGTGAGATATTCAAGTTGTAACCGTGAAGGTCAGAGCAGTCGATCCCTGTAACATGGGTGACTTTAACTAATAAACTGTACCAATTGGCCCGACCAAAAATTCTAGAAATAAGTCCATGGATGGATACATGAGTCTAAATTCAGGAAAATTTACGAAACCAGTTTCCGAGTTTTGAAACTCGAGATATGATTTTTAAGGCGGCGGTGGCAGTTTTCCAGCCTGACTGGAAATGTCAAATTGGTGGGCAAAACAAGTGAACTTGGTTTGTTGATTCGTTAAAACCCGGCGATGGTCTCGGGTTTGGCGTTAAATTTTATTGGTATCAGAGCCACGGTTTAGTCGATTCTAGGACTACCGTGATGTGTTTGGGGTCTAGCTATACATGCCATTAAATGATGACCGATAGTGTGGTGATTTGACAATTTGACTTTGTGTTTGTTTATAGCAATGGATCCCGATCCCAACCGAGCGATAGCTGATGATGTGGAGAGGGCCTGCTCCCAAGGGACAGGCAAGGGACTCTCAACCTATGGGCAATCCGAATGGCGAGGCTAGGGCCTTTTTAGTGTGATGGGAATGGTTTAATCAATACATTGAACTAACATACTTTCCCACAACCTCCATTCCCGAAAATGCAACCCCCGCCTACAATACCTCCGGTGACGACCAAAAAGGTCAAGTAAGCCCTCTGAAGGATTCAAAACATGGGGCCTTGAATTTAAGGCTGGATGATGATGATCCGAAAGCGAGCTGAATTTTGGTTGGATAACACTATCCGGTGCCGATGAGCTATTGACACCCGATGAGTGCTTAAAGTGTACCATCTCCTCTCTGAGTCCCTACCCGGTGGAGTACTGACCGTGGTACCTAGAGAGCAAGTGACTTGGGAATTTTTCAAACCGAGTTCAAAAAAGTATATCAAGATTTCATCGACCAAAAGCGAAAATTCCTTGACCTTGCAAGGTTTTTATGTCGGATTACCACCGAACGAAAATTTGTGAGGCTTAAGCCGGCAGCAGAATGGTCCGGGCCATTATGTTAAACGAGGATGGGCTGAATGATGATATAAGGATGTTCGTTGGCATTCTCGAGATCAGAGTTCGAGTACTTGTTGAGCGAGCTTGTAAAGCCAAGAGCTTAGAAAGGAGAAACAAAAGTATGGGAACCGGAGAATTCGGAAGAGGTCCTCGGAAAGTCTCTTCAACAAGCATCAAGAGATTTCGAGATGATCGAGCGGTCTAGAGGCTTTCGGGCTTTTCTAGACGAGGACGCGATCGACCTGTGAACCACACGAGTCACTTCGATCGCCAAGGGAAATGATCGCGAGAGAGGCGGAGTGTCCACATTGTGGCAAATGGCATTCGGGAGTCGTTGGTTTCGTGATCGCCTCTATAAGTGTGGGTCGGCCACCACTTTATGAAGGATTGCCCGAGGATGCATGAGAATGTAAGTCGAGTGGAAACCCGGTGCTACCATCGCCGAGGTAGGCCACCTAGAAATATGGGCAATGTCATGGCGGTCAGAGGATCTAGAGATGCTACCATCGATCCGAGGCTCGTGTTCGCAAGGACTTATGCCATACGCGCACGTGAGGATCGCCTCCGGATGTCATTACCTGACTTTCACTCTTTTCAATACAAATGTGATTGCTTTGATTGACCGGTTCTACTATTCATATATATGTGAAACCTTAGCATCCAGAAGACTTTGCCTATTGAGTCTCATCGAGTTTGTAATTCGGTGTCAAACCCTTGGGTCATTACGCTTGTCAACAAAGTGCAAGAAAAGTCCCTAGTGTTCCGAGGTTCTTGTTTTCCCGGACTTGATGCTTTTGCCGCTCGATGAGTTCGACGTTATTCTTGGTTTGGATTGGTTGACCATGCACGATGCGGTTGTAAATTGCAAGAGCAAGACTATCGATTTGAGGTGGAATAATGAAATAATTGGGTTGAGTCTACGGACTTAAAGGGTTGCACCGTAATATCGCCGATGTTGGCCGAAAATATGTAAGAAAAGGGTGCGGGCACCTTGCATGCTCGATGACAAGGAATCGTAAAAGAAACCAATCGGTTGGTTTGTGAATACCGGATGTTTTCCCGAAGAATTGCCGGTTTACCACCGTCGGGAAATAGAATTTGGCATCGAATTGGTACCGTACCACCCAATTTCGATAGTCGTGATCGTATGGCACCAACGAATTAAAGGAGTTGAAAGCTCTTGCAAGAATTGGTGGATAGAGGTTTTGCTCGCCTGAGTTGTTCGCCTTGGGTGCCGTGTTGTTTGTGAAAAGAAGGATGGAACCATGGATCGTGATCGACTATCGCCACCAATGCGGACGATAAAGAACAAATATCCGTTACCATGTATCGATGACTTGTTCGATCAACAAGGGAGCCTCGTGTTCTCAAAAATAGATTTGAGATTGGGCTATTATCAATTCGAATCCGAGATTCTGACGTACCCAAGACCGCCAATCAGATATGGTCACTATGAGTTCCTAGTGATGCCGTTTGGGCTCACTAATGCCCTCGCGTATTTATGGATTTAATGAATCGGATTCGCAACCATATTTGGATCGATTCAGTAGTCGTGTTCATTGATGACATCTTGGTCTATTCAAGAAATGAGACCGAACATGCTGAACACCTGCGTTAGTGCGCAAATCTTATGGGATAAGCAATTATATGCTAAGTTCAAAGTGTGAGTTCGTTAGAGAGGTTAGCTTTTTCATGGGTATTCAGACGGTATTCGATAAAATAAAATTTCAGCCATACTTAATTGGAAGCCCAGAAATATTACCGAGGTTCGAGTTTTTGGGCTTGTTATTACCACGATTTGTAAAGGCTTTCAACGATAGCCACGCCGATGACGGTTACTCCAAAAGGATGTTAAGTTGAATGGAGGAGAAATGCCAAAAAGTTTCGATCAACAAAACTTATTTGATTGGCCCCAATTCTAGTGCAACCCGAGTCCCAAAAAGTGTTTGTCATCTATACGACGCCCTACTTTTAGGGTTGTGTATTGATGCAAGAAGGTCGAGTTGTGGCTTTCCCGAGGCAATTAAAGCCACACGAAAAAATTATCCGACCCATGATCTTGAATTGGCCGCCATCGATTCGCTTTAAAGATTTGGCGACATTACTTATTTGGTGAAAGGGCCTGTATCGGATCACAAAAGTCTCAAATATTTGATGACCCAAAGAGACTTAAATTCGACAAAGACGTTGTCTAAAGGTTAAAGGATTATGAGGGTCATTGACTATCACCCGAAAGGCGAATGTGGTTGGATGCCTTGAGTCGAAATCATTATTCGCTTACGAAGGGAACGGCACTTGTCTGTTCGATCCGATAGTGTTAGTAAATTGAAAGCCAAACCACTATTGATACATCAAATTGGAAGCTGAAAGTCGAACGAGTTGGCCAAAACGGCCGAGTGTTCCAACAAGGACTCAATTTCAAATCGACGATGATGATTGTTTGAGGTTCAAAAGTCGTCTTGTGTTCCAAAGAATTGAACTCATTTCGATAACTGAATGAAGCCTTTGTAGGAATGGCAATCCACCCGGGAGTTGAAGATGTACAATGATTTGAAACGCCGGTTTTGGTGGCATGGGAAAGGGACATTCCATTTGTTTCAGATGTTTAATATGTCAACAAGTGAAAGAGGAACATCAAGTGCCTTCGGATTACCGCCAATCACGATACCCGGGAAATGGGATCGAGTCACAATGGACTTTGTATCCGACCGCCATTGTCGCA
>NW_026440999.1:0-6288 GCF_025698485.1 Gossypium arboreum | reverse complement strand
GGTAAGCATTTTTATGCTAGTAAGTCTCAAGGAATATAATGAACTATAATTTACAGCAATACATTCACATAGCCAAATGCATCATTTCATTAATACACATTCTTACTTCATACTTCATCATTGTATAAGTTCGCAAAGCATCAATCAATTCAATAACTGAAATTCATTAGTCGATTGAGCGAATGTTGCTCAAACACGTCGACTTTCCAATGCACATATAACGTACCTTATCCTTTGGGCTGTCCGAGTGTACTAATTAAATTCATTTCAGCAACCAACACTCACCTCCAGCCCAAGATTCTTGAATATAACCGGATATAATCACGCACAAATGCCTTGGTCTTAGCCGGATAGAATAACTTCATACGAATGCCTTGGCCTTAGCAGGATATAACCACTAGCACAATTGCCTTGGTCTTAACCGGATATAATTTCCACATAATTGTCTTGGCTTAGCCGGATATCATTCAATTTCTCATGCACACATACATCAATAATCATTGGACATACATATTTCATTTTCAGTTACTAAGGCTCAAACACAATTAATATCATTAGCATATTAGCCTTGGGACTTAGCCGGTGGAATTCAAATACTCATACACATAATCAATAATCATACATCCATATTTCATCTCACATAATTCAAGTAAGGTCACTTCTTGAGGACTTACCTCGGATGTTGTCGAGCGGCTTTTTGGCTATTCGATCACCTTTTCCTTCCCCTTGTCCAATTGTGGCCCTCTTAGCTCTTGAGCTAATTCAAACAAATTCAATTTATTAAAACCTCATTGTGCTTGCTTATGGCCGAATATGACAAGGATTTTAATGGTCATATGGCCACTCTTTAGCTTGAATACACAATGGTCATGCACATTTTATACTACATCAAGCAATTCAATACAATTTATTTGAGCATCAAGGAAATGCTAAGGCCTTCAATAGGCTACCCAAGGCGAATATTCATGTACATGTTGAGGTCAATTTTGCATAATACCTCACAAAAACAGCATGCAATCTACTAATTTATGCTTTGCACATTGTGGCCCAAAACTTATAATATAGCATCAAGCACTTATATGTGTGCTAGGCGAATTGTGCTTGCAATTTCACAACATTCTTCCACATTTTCTTCTTTAAATCAATATATTCATCACTTAGTTCATAACCAAACATAATGTGCAATCATATATATGCATATATGAGCATGGCGAATTTTCAAGGTGTCCATAGCCATCCAAAACACAAACTTTTAACTAACATGCAAGAAGCATGAATCATGCTCAAGAATGCATCATGGCCAAGTATGACAATCATGCTCCTTTTCAACTTTAATCATGATAAAACAAAGAAAACTCAAAATCTTACTCATGAGTAGAAAATCCATCATTGCATGCATCATCATCAAGCTTCACACTTAGCATGCAATGGCTTTATCACTATAACAACTTTGGCCAAATACCATTTCCATGGCATACCAAAGATTTGAGCCATGGCTAACATGCACATCAAGTTAGCAACCAAAACATGCATGAAACTCCCAACACAACCTCATACATACCTTAATCTTGATGCAAACTTAGCCAAATCTCCTTCTAGATCTCTTCCAAACCAAGCATGAAGCAAAAATCCTCCTTCTTCCTTAGTTTTGGCTCAAGAAAGGATGAACAAAATTTTTTTCTTTCCTTCTCTACAACTCACGGCAATGGGGTATGCCACTCTCTCACACACATTTTTTTTTCATTCTTTTCTTACCCATGCTTATTTGTTTACTATTTCTCCCTAATGCCCAACAAAACATGTTTCATGACATGTTTGACCCATATTTCTTTGTCATGGCGGCCATTACTTGTAGAAGGAATTTGACATGCAAGTCCATTATTTTGCATGCATGCTTTAATTAGTCATCACCTATTTCCTATCGTACTTTCAAAGTTCACTACTAAGTCCTTTCTTATAATTTAGCACCTAATTAATAAAAATCGAGACACGAAATATTTACGCATACCAATTCCACATACAATAAGTCGGAATATAACACTTAATTATTCTTGTGACTTCGGTTTCGTGGTCCCGAAACCACTCTCGACTAGGGTCACATTCGGGTGTCACAACTCTCCCCACTCAAGAGATTTTCGTCCCTAAAAGCTTACAGTAAATAGGTTGGATATCGCTCTCTCATTGAGTTCTCGGTCTCCCAAGTAGCTTCTTCTATCCGTGCTTGAGCCATAACACTTTCACTAGCGGAACCGCTTGTTTCATAACTCTTTCACTTCGTGATAGGATACGAATTGGTTCTTCCTCATAACTCATATTAGCTTGAATTTCAATTTCGATGGACTAATCACGTGCGATGGATCGGATCTATAACGTCGAAGCATCGAAGCGTGGAAGACATCGTGAACCTTTTGAGTTAGGGGCAAAATCAAGCGATATGCCTTGGACCGACTCGCTCGATATCTCATATGGCCCAATGAACCTCGGGCTCAACTTGCCCTTACGGTAGACACAGTATTTTTTCCAAGGCGATACCTTGAGGAACACTTTATCACCCACGATACTCGATATCCTTCACGCTTCATATCCGCGTCGACTTCCGACGATCGAAGGCTATCTTCAAACTTTCACGGATTACTTTCACTTTACATTCGGCATCCCTAATCAAATCCACCGAAAATCTTGCTTTCACCAAGCTCGGTCAAAACAATGGTGTACGGCATTTACGCCGCGTACAAAGCCTCGTGGTGCCATCTTAATACTCGATTGAAAGTGTTGTTGTAAGCGAATTCAATCACGCAAATACCGTTCCATGAACCACTAAACTCGAGGCGCAACATCTTAACATATCCTCAAGTATCTGAATTACGCTCGGATTGACCATCGGTTTGGGGTGGAAAGGCGGTCTTGAAATGCAACAGGTACCCAAAGCTTCTTGCAACTTTTTCCAAAACCGCGAGGTAAATCTCGGATCTCTATCCGACCACGATAGAAATAGGCACCCGTGTAATTTCACAATCGAGAAGCGTACAATTCGCTTAATTTGTCCATTGAAAAATCCGTACGTACGGGGACAAAGTGGGCGACTTAGTCAATCGATCTACCACGACCCAAACCGCATCCTTCTTACTTGCGACAATGGCGGTCCGGATACAAAGTCCATTGTGACTCGATCCCATTTCCACTGGGTATCGTGATTGGTGAAGTAATCTGAAGGCACTGATGTTCCGCTTTCACTTGTTGACATATTAAACATCTTGAAACAAAGTCGGAGATGTCCCGCTTCATACCATGCCACCAAAATCGGCGTTTCAAATCATTGTACATCTTCGTTACTCCGGGTGGATTGCCATTCGGCTACAATGGGCTTCATTCGAATTATCGAAATGAGTTCAATTCTTTGGGACACATGACGACTTTTGAACCTCAAACAATCGTCATCATCGATTTGAAACTCCGAGTCCTTGTTGAACACACGCAGCCGTTTGCAACCAACTCGTCATCGACTTTCGAGCTTCTCGAATTTGGTGTGTCAATAATGGTTTGGCTTTCATTTCAGCCACTAACACTTTACTCGGATCGGATGACAAGTGCACATTCATCGTTCGTAAAGTGAATAACGACTTACGACTCAAGGCATCCGCAACTACATTCGCCTTTCGGGTGATAGTCAATGATCAGCTCATAATCCTTTAACATTCGAGCCAAGCGTCTTTGTCGCAGATTTAAGTCTGTTGGGTCATCAAATACTGAGACTTTTGTGATCCGGTATACATGGCACCTTTCACCAAATAAGTAATGTCGCCAAATCTTTAAAGCGAATACGATGGCGCCAATTCGAGATCATGAGTCGGATAATTTTTCTCATGTGGCTTTAATTGCCTCGCGCGCAGGCCACAACTCGACCTTCTTGCATGTACCAACCTAACCCAAGTAGAGAGGCGTGCTATAGATGACAAACTCCTTCGGGACTCGGGTTGCACTAGAATTGGGGCTTCGATCAAATAAGTTTTCAGTTGATCGAAGCTTTTTGGCATTTCTCCGTCCATTCGAACTTAACATCCTTTTGGAGTAACCGTCATCGGCGTAGCTATCGTTGAGAAGCCTTTTACAAATCGTCGTTAGTGCTAAGCCCCAAAAAGCTTGAACCTCGTAATATTTCTCGAGGCTTCCAATTTAGTATGGCTGAAATTTTATTGATGACTCGAATACCGATCTGAATACCACATGACCCAAGAAGCTTACCTCTCTTAACGAACTCACACTTCTTGAACTTAGCATATAATTGCTTGTCCGTAAAATTTGCAGCACTAACGCAGGTGTTCAAGCATGTTGGTCTCATTTCTTGAATAGACCAAGATATCATCAATGAACACGACTACGAATCGATCCAAATATGGTCTAAAGATTGATTCATTAAATCCATAAATACCGAGGGCATTAGTGAGCCCAAGCGGCATCACCAGAACTCATAGTGACCATATCTGATTACGAAGGCGTCTTGGGCACGTCGAATCTCGGATTCGCAATTGATAGTAGCCGATCTCAAATCTATTTTCGAGAACACCGAGGCTCCCTTCGTTGATCGAACAAGTCATCAATACGTGGCAGCGGATATTTGTTCTTTATCGTCGCTTTGTTAAGGCGATAGTCGATGCATAATCGCATGGTTCCATCCTTCTTCTTCACGAACAACACAGGCGCACCCAAGCGAAAAACTTCGGCGAGCAAAACCTCTATCCACCAATTCTTGCAACGAGTTTTCAACTCCTTCAATTCCGTTGGTGCCATACGATACGGAGCTATCGAAATTGGGGTGGTACGGTACCAATTCGATGCCAAATTCTATTTCTCGAGCGTGGTAAACGCAATTCTTGGAAAACATCCGGGTATTCACAAACCACGACGCAGTTGGGTTTCTTCTCGATTCCTTGTCATCGAGTACGTCGCAAGTGCCGCACCCTTTTCTTACATATTTACGGGCCAACATCACGATGATTACGTACCCCTTTAAGTCAGTGGACTCAACCAATTATTTCATTATTCGCGCACCTCAAATCGATAGTCTTGCTCTTGCAATTTACAACCGCATCGTGCATGGTCAACCAATCCAAACCAAGAATAACATCGAACTCATCGAATGGCAAAAGCATTAAGTCCGGGAAAACAAGAACCTCGGAACACTAGGGGACTTTTCTTGCACTTTGTTAACAAGCACGTAATGACCCAAGGGTTTGACACCGAATTACAAACTCGATGACTCAATGGGCAAAGTCTTCTTGGATGCTAAGGTTTCACATATATAAGAATGAGTAGAACCGGGGTCAATCAAAGCAATTACATTTGTATTGAAAGAGTGAAAACGAATAACATCCGAGAGGCGGCATCCTCGCGTCGTGGTGGCATAAGTCCTAGCGAGAACCGAGCCTCGATCGATGGTAGCATCTCTAGATCCTCTCGACGCAGACATTGCCCATATTTCTAGGGTGGCCTACCTCGGCGATGGTAGCACGGGTTTACTCGACTTGCATTACATTCATGCATCCTCGGGCAATCCTTCATAAAATGGTCGGGATCCACACTTATAGGAGGCGATCACGAAACCAACAGCTCCCGAATGCCATTTGCCACAATGTGGACACTCAGTCCTCTCTCGATCATTTCGACCCAAGGCAATCGAGGTGACTTCGTGTGGTCACGAAGTCGATCGCGTCCTCGTCTAGAAAATCCAAGCAGCCTCTAGACCGGCTCGCATCATCTCAAATCTCTTCGATGCTTGTTGAAGAGACTTTCCGAGGACCTCTTTCGAATTCTCCAATCCCACATCAGCTTTTTGTTTCTCCTTTCTAAGCTCTTCGACTCTACAAGCTCAACAAGTACTACGAACTCTGTATCTCGAGAATGCCAACAAACATCCTTATATCATCATTCACCCATCCTCGAGCGTTTGCACATATACTTCGGACGAAATCATTCTCGCGTCACAGCTAAGCCTCACAAACTTTCGTTATGATCGAGTAGGACATAGAACCTGCTTAAGATCAAGAACTCCCTCGCTTTTGGTCGATGAATCTCGTGATATACTTTTTTGAACTTCGGTTAGAAAGAATTCCCAAGTCACTTGCTCTCTAGGCACCACAGAGTGAGTACTCCACCAATAGTAGGCGGACTTCATGTAAGGAGATGGTACACTTTAAGCACTCATCGTGTCGGATAGCTCATCAAGCACCGGATAGTGTTATCTAACCATAATTCAGCTCCTCGGCATCATCATCATCCGTAGCCTTAAAT
>NW_026440998.1:0-6130 GCF_025698485.1 Gossypium arboreum | reverse complement strand
TATAGTTTTTTGCTCTTTCCATAAATGGGATATAGCCACGGATATCTATCTTAATAATGGAGACCGATACTCACATAATCAAATAATCCTAAACATCTTACTCTATTACTTTGTTAAACAAGAAATCAGACAATCGATCAATCACAACCGATAACATCTTTCTTTTTGGAGATAAAGATAAGTCAAATACAAAATCTATAGTAATTCTATCTCATATCACATCAAGGTTATAACGATCGCAATAGACCCAATGCTCTTGGTATTTGGCTTTATCCATTATCAAATCGACATCTCGAGCATAAACTCAAAAATATCGGTTACATACCCGATCACAAAAACATCTATTTCAAATAATGCACATTTTTATTACTCCCAAAATAAACCAACGTAGATGCCTTTAAAACATTTAGTCAAATGTGGTTTCGGACAAAAACCAAGGCATAAAAATAATTTAATATTTATTTTATTGCCTATAATGTGTGTTAACTCATGTGGATATTTTTATGCTTTGATTTAGAATTATAGATGAATTTCACTAGAAAGGACCTAGTAATAAACTTTGAAAGTATGAGGGGAAATGTGATGACTAATTAAAGGATGCATGCAAAACAATGGACTTGCATGTCAAATTTCCCATAGTTAGGGGCCTGCCATGACAAGGATTTATGGGCAAAAATCATGTCATGAAACATGTTTGGTAAATGGGTTATGATGGAAAGAATAAAATAAGGGTATGGAATAAACAATTAATGTTAGTAGATGAGAAACAAAAAAAGTGTCCATCTTCTTCCTCCATAGTGGCCGAATGTCCAAAAGGAAGAAAGAAAAATTTGTTCATCTCTTTTCACTCTCTTGTTGGTAAAATACTAAGGATAAGGAAGGAGTTTTGCTTCATACTTGGTTTGGAAGAGGATTAGAAGAGGTTGGCTAAACTTGCATCAAGATTAAGGTATGTTTGAGGTTCATGCATGTTTTTAGTTGCTAGCTTAATGTTCTTGTTAGCCCATGGTTCAAATCCTTGTTATGTCATGGGAATGAAATTTAAAGTGAATGTGGTGTTAATGCCATTGCATGTTAAATAACAAGCTTGAAAGTGATACATGTGATGGAGGATTGAAGATTCTTAGATTTTCTTTTAGCATTCTTTTTTTAATGAGATACTAAGTTCTTTGTTTCACCATGACCAAATTGAAATGGTGGGTGTTGTGGTATTCGCCATGATATATCCATAATATAATTCATGCATGTTGCATGGTGAGTAAGATTTGCTTTGGAAATGTGTATATATTTGGATATAAGCCACTTGAGAATTCCCTTGCACTTACATGAATATATGTTTGCACATGATGGATTGGTATATATATACTAATTCAAAGTGTATATTTGCTTGTGATGATGTGTTGATTATGAAGTAAATAAGAGATGTGCAATGAATTATGATATAATGTTTAGTAGTAAAATGTATGCTGTTTTTTGTGGTATTAAGTGTTATTCCATGAGGGGTAATTAGTGTGCATGCATTCGTTGAGGCAAGCATATTGATGCCTATTCTGGCTTAGAAAATTCCTTAAGAGGAATATTAACTAATGTGTTGAGTTCGATTTATGATTTAGTACATATGCAACTTTGATGCCTAATGTATATAAGGGCCAAGTACTTTGAACTCACGCTGATGTTTGAATGTATTGAATTGCTTGTTGTGATGTAAAATGTCATGACCATTGTGTATTTGAGCTAAAGGATGGCCATATGACCATTTACACTCCTTTGTCATATTCGCCATAAGCTATCATGATGAGATTTTAATAAGTTAAATTTGTGTGAATTAGCTCAAGAGCAAAGGGGAGCAAATCCGATAAAGGGAAGGAAAAGTAGTTAATAGTCATTAAATCGTCGACAACATCCGAGGTAAGTTCGAAAGTGATGACCCTACTTGAATTATATCAAAATTATGCTCCTTGTTTGTGGGCCATTGAGCCAAATAGTAAAGGTTGATAGATATTTTGTGTTAGAGCTTTAACTAAAATGAACTATGGACGTGTTCTTGAATATTGATATATGAAGTGAACATTGGAAATATATCTGCTAAGACCAAGGCATTCGTATGAAAGGATATATCCGCTAAGACCAAGGCATTCGTGGAAGGATATATCCGCTAAGACCAAGGCATTCGTGCGAAGGATATATCCGGCTAAGACCCAAGGCATTCGTAAGGGTTGATATATCCGCTAAGACCCAAGGCCTTTTGTGCAAGTCACCAAACCGATTATGACCGGAAATGAATAGTCGCTATATCCGTTAAACTCAAGGTATGTGATTCGAATGAGCAATCTTGCTTGAAAATTTCAGCTTATACACTTGTGAAAATTCCAGCAATGAGGTATGTTTGTATGTGCTTGTACTAATTGAATTTACAAGTAAGTATGGCCAAGTTGATAAACAGCTACCGCCTGGGCCAAGTTGTTCCTTTGTATGAACATAAGGGCTGATGTAAATAAGTATGAGTATGGGAATGGAATTAGTAAAGTGGTTTAATTAGCCATGTGAATAAAATAATTAGTCAAAGCTGATTTCATTGCTTGAGACTTACTAAGCATTAAAATGCTTACCCCTGCTGTTTTGGCTCTCTGCTTTATAGGTTTCGGTTAGTGCCTTGATTCGGGATCAAAGAAGTCAAGTCATCCACACTATCGAAGCCCCATTTTGGTACAAATTTTGGTTGAACTTTGAAATGGCATGTATAGGACCATCCTTTGTTGAAGGTCATGTACCTTCCGGTTTGGTAAACTTAGATAGCCATGCTAAAATGGCTTATATAATTTTAGCATAGAACTATAATCGCTTGTATGTTGACCCTTATGAGGTATGGAATTATTTTGAAACGATTAGCCATTGGAATGGTTAATCATGATCACGCTTTGTGCTATGTATGTAAAAGGCCAATTGAATCATGGAAAGTATGAAATAGGTAAAGCTTACTAAAGGCAGATGCTGACAGCAGCAGTGACGTGGATGTGAAAAATCACTAAAATAGTAGGAATGGTATTAAATAGCAAATAAATTATGTAAGTGTACCTTGATGAATCTACTTTCATATGGAAGAAACGAAATGGTCATATGAGTTATAAGTTAACAGATTTTAAAGTTCTTGTGGAATAGGGCCAGAACGGTTTCTGGATCCCTGTTCCAACTTTGGAAAATCATTGTAAATTAACCAGAGATAATTAGGAGTCATTCCAATATGTGTAGATTCCTCTCTGAGTCTAGTTTCTACAGAAACAAACGGTATTAGTATTGAAGCCCTGTACAGGAGATATCCAATTGTAACGCACAAAGGTCAGTGTAGTCGATCCCTACAAACAGGCGAGACTTTAACTAATAAACTGTACTAATTGGCTCGACCAAAATTCTAGAAAAATTTATGTAGATGGACATATGAGTCTAGTTTTGGAAAAATTTACGGAACTGATTTTCGAGTTGTAAAACTTAAGTTATGAATTTTGGAGCGACTAGTGCTCAGATTGGCAGCTTGTCTGAAAATTGTCAATGTGGGTTGAAGTTCAAACACCTCGCTCCGAACTCCCAGGTCCGGGTTGGGGTGTTACAATTTTATTGGTATCAGAGCTACGGTTTAGTCGATTTAGGACTACCGAATGCGCTTTGGGGGTCTAGCTATACATGCCATTTTATGTGATTATATGATAGTGTGGTGATTTGACGTTTGAACTTGTGTTTATTTATATAATGGATCCCATCCCAACCGAAAGGAAAATATGATGTGGAGAGTGTGGCCGCCCCCCGGACAAGGGACAGCGCCGGGGACTTCAACCGGTTTAGAATCCGAATGACGAGGCTAGACAAGTTTTTATAATTGATGAATGATTGGTTCAACCAATAATTCAATAATACTCTTCCACAACCTCCATTCCCAACAAACACAAAGCCTACAATGCCCCAGAATTGACCAAATATATCGAATAAGCCCCCAAGGATAGAATCCGAAAACATGGGGCTACTGAATTTAAAGCTACGGATAGTGATGATGGAGCGTCAATTTTGGTTGGACAACACGATCCCACCGATGAGCTATCTTGTACACCGATGAATGCCTAAAGTGTACCATCTCCTTGCCACGGATTCTCCTTACTATTGGTGGAGTACTGATTACAGTTCCGAACAAGTAACTTGGGAGTTCTTTCAAACCGAAGCTCGGAAAAAGTATATCACCAGAGATTTATGGACCAAAAACGAAAGGAATTTCCGAACTTAAACAAGGTTCCATGTTTAATGACTATGAACAAAATTCGTGAGGCTTAGCCGACGCCGAGAATGCATTTCTTCGGCCGTGATGTAAACGCTCAAGATGGATGAATGATGAGATAAAGGATGTTGGCATTTTGGAAACCGAGAGTTTGTGACCTCGCCGAGCGAGCGGCAAAGCCGAGGAGCTTAGTATGGAAAAAAGGAAAGCCAAGGGAGCAAGGGAGTTTCAGAAGAGGTATTCGGGAAGCCTTCCAATTAAATCAAAGAAACTTAGAGATGGCTTAGGCCGATCTAAGACACTTCGGCTTTTTAGACGAGATCGCGACGACCCCGGATCATTAATTTAATCACTTCGATCGCCTGAGGGGAATGATCGACGAGAGAGGACGGAGTGCGAAGGGCAAATGGCATTTTGAAGTCGAGATTCCGTGGACCGCCTCATATAAGTGTGGATCATTGACCACTTCATTAAAGATTGCCCGAGGTTGTCTGGAATGTAATGAGATCGGAGGGGAAACCCGTACTACCAACCGCCGAGGTAGACCATCCGAAATAGGGCAAGGCTAGTGGTGGTCGGAGAGGATCTAGAGATGTTGCCAGGATCCGAGGCTCCCTCCGGCCTAGGACTTATGCTATAGCAGTGAGGATGCCTCCTCGCCGATGTTATTACGGGTACTTTCACCTCTTTGATACTAATGTGATTGCTTTGATTGACCCCGTTCTACTCATTCTTATATATGCTAAACCTTAGCATCCAAGAAACTTTGCCTATTGAGTCATCGACAATTCGGTGTCAAACTTTGGGTCGTTTGGGCCGGTTTACAAAGTGTTAAGAAATGCCCCTTAGTAACGAGGTACCTGCTTCCCTGACTTGATGCTTTTGCCGTCATAATTTGATGTTATTCTTGTTGATTGGTTGACCGCATGATGCGTTGTGAATTCAAAAAGCAAGACTATTGATTTGAGATGAAACAACGAGATGATCCGAGTTGAGTCTAAACTTGAAGGGCACCAAATATCAATTTCCCGTAAATTTAAGAAAAGGGTGTGAAGCATACCTTTATGTACTTGATGATAAGGGTTAGAATAGAACCCAAATTGGCCTGGTTTGTGAATACCCCGCTTCCCAAGAATTGCTTTCCACCCTTTGGGAGATAGGTTTGGATTGAGCTTGTACCGGACCACACCATTTTTAAGCTCCATATCGTATGGCACCAAAATTAAAGGAGTTGAAAGCCTTGCAAGAGTTGATGGATAGAGGTTTTGCTTTCTTTTTTAATTTGCACCGGTTGTTTGTGAAAAGAAGGACTAACCATGAGGTTGTGCATCACTATCGCCCAATAAAGGACAATAAAGAACAAGTATCCCTACACGATCGATGATTTGTTCGATCAACGGGGAGCCTTTGTTCTCAAAAATAGATTTGAGATCGGGTTATCCTTTAATCCAGATTCTACATACCCAAAACCGCCTTTACAGATATGGTCACTCGAAGTTCTTAGTGATGCCGCTTGGGCTCACTAATGCCCCCGCGATTTATGGATTTGATGAATCGGATCTTCAGATCATATTTGGATCGGTTTAGTTGTGTTCATCGACCAATCTTGGTCTATTCAAGAGATGAGACCGAAACGCGAGCACCGAGATTAGTGTTGCAAATTTTAGATAAGGGTTATAGCGTTTAGCAAGTGTGAGTTCGTTAAGAGAGGTTCTTGGGTCACGTGGTATCTAACGGGTACGAGGACCCCAAAATTTCATTAATTTTAATCGAAACCTCCAAGAAATATTACCGAGGTTCGAGTTTTGGCTTGCCATACCGACGTTTGTAAAAGGATTTTGGGATAGCCACACCCATGGAAACCTTTAA